>NW_020955934.1:693905-898883 GCF_003031625.1 Empidonax traillii
AGTAAGAATAACAAGGACACAGTTGTTTCTGGAGTTCAGAAAGTCCTTAAAGATGAAGTAAGGCTTCTTATCTTAGGCTAGACTTGAGAGCTACAAAAACTGTTTAGAATGCTGGAAATACAAAGTTTTTTTAGAAAATAACCTCCACTGATAATACTGAAGGAAATATAACATCAGCTGGGGTTTGGCTTCATCACCTAGTTTACCTCATTTGCAGCTTTCTTTCCAAGATACATTGGTTCATTGGTTAGTAAGATTTTACTTACCCCCAAAAATCAGAATGAGAGTTAAATATTGTTACGAAAGATCAACCATATCACAGCCTGTTAAGGAGGCTTTCCTGTGTGACCATGCAGGAGCCACTCTGGCAGTCATACTCGCACCATCCCAGGCTTTCTCTGCTGGGATTTAAGCCCCTTTGCCGCAGGCAGCTCCAGGGAGCCGGTGGGTGACCTTCTGGACTCCCCACCCACACTCACATTGTCAGGCAAATTTCCCTTACTGGCTTGACCCAAGGTTTCCTACAGCAGAGTCTCAGACTTCTGGATCCTTTAAGTAATTTTATCAAGGTGCAGCAGCATAATGACAGATCAGGCTGGGTGCCTTGGAGCTGAGATCCTGACCAAAGGAATGCCCTGGCGTTCAAGTCCATGTGCGTGTTCCAATGGTGATATTTGTCTGGGGTCTTCTCGCTGTTCAGTGGGTGACTGGCCACCATTCAGCCAGCACAGCAGGTCCCCATGCCCTTTGTTGGTCAGAAGGCTCACCTAGGGGTTCCAACCATTTCCTCCCACCCAGGGCACAAGCTGCAGCTTACAATGCAGCAGTGATTACTGTTCTGCCTCAGTACTGTATTTTGTTCTTTATTTGTAGGGTTGGCTGCTTCCATTTTGTGTTTGCCTTTACTCACTCAATTGACAGTAGGGTGAAGCTGAGATTATTTAGAAATGTTCTTGCATCTGATCAACATCTGTGAAACTTAACAGAATTGCATTCTACTGTTTGTGTAAACTATTAATTATGCTAGAGACCCTGGAGTTGTATGTCTGAAAACTCAAGCAGTGCTGCATCAGTTTGTATTCATATAGTTTTTCCTTTATTTTTCTCAAAATCATAACATAATATGGATTGGCATATTTTAGGCAGTGAATAGCCTGGATCTTCCAGTCTTGCTAAAAAGGAGTTGCATACAACCCCTGTCAGTCTACCAGGTGGTTTGAGTGAATTTTTAAAATTAACTCCTGCCATTTTTTAAAGCTCTCTGTCTCTCACTTGTAAGTTTTGGGGGTTGTAATTAATGCTTTGTGAAAGAATAATGTCTGGGCTTCCTGTTAGAACTTGGCTGCAATAACATAGTCGTGGACTTCCAGGGATGACTGAAAATCTTAACAGTTCTTAGATGCTGAGCAAACTGACAGTACATCTTTTTTATTGGAGGTTGGTGAACTTGTTAGAGATCAAGTAGGAATTGTTTTCAATGCAAATTGGTGTACTGAATAATGGAATTAGGATTAAGTGAAGTAATGCAATGGTGAAATGTCACAACTTAATATTTTGAGAAACGAACATTAGCATGCTGTTACTATGAAGAGGTAATTTAAATCGCCCATGATTCCTGAAGTTCTTGGTCATGCTAAAAGTGACTTAACTAAGCTGAAGATAATATACGTTACATGCTGAAAATGTTCATAATCTTTTGGTTAAGCTGTAATCCATTTGTTAGTGCTTTGCAAACTCTGTTTTCTTAACTGGTCTTCTCCAAACATACAAAGTAATTTTTAGCTTAAAAGATTTCATAACTTTATTTGTGGTGGAGAATTTGCATGCTTCTAATTCTTGAGGCCACCAGGCTTGCTTGTAGTACTGCTGCTGTATGTCTGTACACTTGTGCATACATAGTATTTACCCTTTTTTTTTGGTGTATATCCTTTGAAGAAGAGGAACATGTACAAAATGCATAGCAGGGCCAAGGCTGTGAGCTTCTACAACCGTCAGCGCTGGAGGCAGAATTTCTGGAATCATTATCATTTATCAGCTTCCTTATTTTTCTTTTGCCTAAAAGCTCAGATGAGGAGAGAAACTTCTGTGGGTTTTACACACTTGAATGTGTGTAGCAGGAACTTCAACACAGTTTACTCTTTAAGTATGACACTTCAAATAGGCTGAGACTGGTGACCAGTCTCACCAAACTCAGCAAGTGCTTGCAACCACAGTGAATGCACAGGGCAACTTAAAAGTGAGAAGTTCCAGCTGAGTTTCTCAGATCTAGCTGGTTATTGGCAAATCTGACAATCAGAAGCTATTGTATGTGGCTGTCAATGAACATTAACCACTTACTACATTTTCTGAAAGGGTTTTGTGAACATAAATTGAGAGTCATGTAGTGTTTCAGATCTTACATAGGAAAATATTTTTCCTCTCTCAATTTGAATTGATGTAATTAAGCTACTAGAGCAGTGGAGTCAATTTAACTGTCAGAAAAAAAGGTAAATCAAACTCTTAACCTACATTGTAATTTATTTGATTCCTAAAAAATACTATTTAGTAACTTGATACAGGATTTTGTCTCATTATTTCAGAACAATTTTGCTTCATTTCATGTTTTGGTTCAGTCAGCAGACAGCACTATTCTGAAATCTCAGGTGGTAAGAAAGTTGAACCTTGAACTTATATATGTGAGTATAATCATGAGAGGAATATTTTTTAAATGTTACACATCCTAACAGCGTTAGATTGCATTACATTACATATATATATATATCCAGTTTGAATTCAAATTTCAGTCTCCTTCTCTTCCTGCTTTCATCTCTAGGGCTTTAAATCTCTTCTTAGATATGGACTTGATAAAATGGTTAATTCAACTTGTGGTATTTTTACAGAATAGCCACCTAGTAGTTTAAAAACAATGTAAGGAATTCTATAAAATATAGTTAGAATTCTAGTGTCTAAGAGCACTGATGATAAATAATCAAAAGCAAGCAAAAATGCTGATAGGATTTTTAGAATAGTGTGTTGTTCATGCATAACTGAGAGTGTATAGGGCTCAGTGGTGTATGGTAACTCATTCACAGAAGTTTAGAAAAGTTACAGTATCAGTGCCTGAAACATTTTCTTTGACTAAACTAGGATCTGTCTTTTAAATTGTGTGATTCTTTACTTCCAAATGATAAAAATTGTATTTTGGTGTTCTGAAATGATCTAATGCATATTTTCTGGTTATGTCCTGATTTTATCGATATCTGTTGTTTCATAAACTGCTGTATTGTTTTATTATGTTTTTAATAGCACGAGAAAAAAGAGTAAAATTGTGCAGTGTTCTTTATTGCTTGATTTATTTTCATTTTCCTCCTTTTTGCATTGAATGACAGCTGTTAGCCGGAATGATAGCAGAACCTGCTTTTCTCTCTGAGTATACTATCTTTGCTTTGGATCCCACCAAACAACCTAAGCCACAGAGTGACGGTGTGGTGAGTCCTCCCACCCCTCTTAGTGATGCCTTTAGCAGGTGGAGGAGAGCAATGTACTAGAAGGCAAACCTAGTGTTGCTTGTGGCTTGTTCTCACAGAAAAGTCTATCTTAACTACCTTGTTGCTAACCCTGCACTAAATTTCACAGAGGTAGTACCTGATAGCTCCTGGCTGGTGTGCTGTATGATGTGAATTTATCATAACATAAAAAAATTAACATGTTTTCTCTTATACAGGTAACCATACCCTGTACAACTTCTAAATAATTGTTGCACAAGTTTGTATGTTTGTTGCATAGAATCTTTCACTTCGTGTTTGTGTATGTCTGTACGTATTTCAAGATAAATAGATAGGATAAACATTGGGATTGGTTTTGTGTAAAGATTACATGCTTTTTGCTGTCTACAGTAAAGGTTGCGTGTCATTTACTACTAATGGTAGCAGGAAATAATTATTTCACATAGACATTGAAATAAATCTATACCTAGTTGGTAACCTGGAAGCTGTTATTGTGAGGATAACTAGCCTGTTTTATAATAATTGATTTTTATTTTAAATATGCATTTCTTTGCCTGGCAATGTTTTCATCATATGTAAGTGGTGAAGCTCAGTGAGAAGAGACAAGAAGTGAAGAAAAAGAGGCAGGCATAGGGATGAAAGCAGACTTCTGCTTTTTAACATAGGCACATACTGTATTCTTGCTGTGGTCACAGGGCTGGAATGGCATCTTTGGCACGCTTCAGAGGCATGGCATTCTTGAGTCTGTAGTCAAATCCCAGTATTTCTTAGAGTCCCAGCTCATCCCTGATATTTTATGATTACTTTGCTTTCCCAGTTGAGTAAGTGCTCTTTTGCTGGTCATGCAGGGGCTGAAGATGACAACTCACTGAAAGCTGTAGCAGGATAGAAACCTAATAAGGAGGTGGACATAGCACAATACACCGTGTTGTGTTCGACTTATCTCTCTCAGGCTAAGCAAGATTGGGCAGAAACAATGATTAATGATTAAAATGGTGATCCACGGAAAGTCTTCATTTGTTGCAAGTGGTTATGCTTTCTTAGAGCATGTCCTTAAAACATAGATTTATCACTAGTTCAGTTGTGTTTCCAAGATTGAACTTCTTGATGGGACCAGAGAGGAGATGCTGAAAATCTGTAGTTTCGAAATAGTTACTAAATTTTTTTTTTCAGTTCTAGGTATTCTGACCAAATTCAAGATCCAGCAATTGCTACTTAAAGATTCACTGCAAATTTAATTAAGCTTTTTGATTTTCACTACATTCCAGAATATCTCTAAAACAGTTTTATTTCAAATAACGTATTTCTGTGATTGCTCAAATGATATTTTTATATGATGTTTTAGTATGTACTTTAATGGCATATTTACTGGCTTGCATATTTATATACAAGACTGCATACAGAGCAAATAATTATAGTGTACAAGTTAATGTGTACGAGTGTGTTAATAATATGTTGCCTGTAAAACTGATTTTTTTTCTCTGAACTTTTTGAAAACTCTAGAGCAGTACTCTCACAGTAGGAATTGGGAGGGGGAGAAAACAATGAGAGTAGAGAATAGGATGTCTGATTATAAAAACATATGTATTAAAAAGCACCCTGCATATATTATGCATGTTTGGGAAACATAAACTAAAGGTACAGGAGAGGGAAAGTTTCATGAACACACACAAATGCATATTAATTCTGCTAAATCAAACTGTGTGTATGCAAGTGATGTGTGATCTAAGAGAGTGAATGTCAGAGAGAAATGACTGTAGTTGTGGATATTTTTGGCGTAGATAAAGTTAGTATAAACTCTTTGCTAACTAAGCTGCATAGGTTTTGTTGCATTTTGTTCAAAATATTGTTGGACACTGTGGTTTTTTAAAGAAAAATTAAAGGGAAATGGGGGAAAAAAGTGTCTACTAAGATTTGTTTCCTTTCTCCCTCCATAATTTACTAAGTTTTGGAATACCTGAGAAGGAGGGAGAATAGTCAAATGTTTTTAAATGAAGACATTTAAGCTTTCAGTTTTCAGGCTTACTAATCTACTTATACCTTTGAGAAATAAGTAAGGTTAATTAGTTTGCATTTCAGAAATAGGGAAGTAAGGAGGTATAAATGTCACTAAAACGCCCTAATGTACCCCAGTTAAAACTGAGCTCTGATTTATACATCTTCATAATAAAAACAAACTTTTTTATTAGAGATTGTAAGTATAGCTGCCTTTGGATAGAGATATGGATGTGTTTGTTCTGTGAATTTGTGGAGGAGAGACTTCCCTTGGTTTCCAGAAACCCTGATGTAAGAGCCGGGTTTAAGACTTTTGAAATGTCTGCCCGTGCTCTGTTATTCTGGTTTTGCTGAAAGCTCTCAGAAGATTTATGAAAGGCTGGGGCATTTAAGCTCTTCAAAGCCTCTTGAATCTGTACTTATATATAGCAACTTCCATTCAGAGTTGCCTTTCAGTGTGTGGACACCTGAATACAACCCTTTGCACAGTGACGTAGACTTGCAGCAGCTACATACCTGTGGTGGTCCAGTTTTTGTACAAAAGATTACCAGTGTATCCCTTTTATAATTTATGCCAGTGGAAAGTCTAACCCCAGATATAGTTTCTACTTTTGTTCGCTCGGATTGAATGCAAAGACACCAGCATAAAAAGCAGGAAAATTCTAAAAGTGGAGGCATTAGTTTAGTTTTGAAATTACATTTTTGAGAATCCTTATAAATCTTTAAATGGCAGATTTTTAAGCATCTTCGCAGAAAGGAACAACATCCGTGGGTTTTATATTCATAAAAACCTTATTAAATTTAATAAATCGACTTAGTCTTGTGTTTTAAAATAGATGTTAAATATTAAATTATTCTTATGAATTACATGTGCAAACCCTTCATAGTTTCCTTTAATTATTTTTTATGTATATCAGAATACCACAAGTTGAATTTTTGAAAGAAGTGTATGCAGTTAGTTTGTAATTCTTGGTAAAGTATTTGTCTACCTCTGTTATCAGACCTGTACTAGCATGGTAGATGCTTTGTAAATTGGAAAGCAGAAAATAATTTTTTATTCGAATTACCTTATTATTAACTTTCCAATTAGGAAATGAAAAGGAATGGGTTAGGGCGCTGAGAATAAAAGGTGGAAGTGCTGTAGATTAAAACACAGTAAGAGCTGTTAGTCTGCTAGGAATAAATCCACCACCACAGGATCGTGTTCTGAAGCAGAATGCAGATTTTGTTCAAGCCAGGTGAAGTGCAGTTTCCAAATTCAGACTTCATGTATGTCTGGTTATTGCTCATTTCGTTTCATCTGCATCTGGGTGACTGCTCCTTCACTGTCTGAATTTCTCTTCGTTCTATGGTATTTTTGTAGTTCCTTAAGACCTTTTCAAAGGCCTTTAACACTGTATCATTCCTCTGCCACATTAATGTTTAGATATGCTTATCTGCATATCTAGAGTACAAACTGTGAATGTGATCATGTAGCAGATACATACAAGGAGGATTGTGATTGAAATTTCAGTTATGTGTGCACCTCAAATTTTTCAGTTTGCATGTAACTTTCAGGGTACAGCTGGATTTAAAATTAAGAGTTACACTGCTTCTAGGTGAATTTACCCATATTTTGTTTGATATGCCTCAGTGCTTTGCTTCTCTTGGACAAATTCTTGTCCAGGATGGTTTCTAGCATGTTTTGCTAATTCACGTGGACTGGGTTTAAACAGCATAAAACTGTCTGGGTTTGTATAGACTAGAAGCATAGATTTTCCTGAGTTGGAAGGGAACCATGGGAATCACCAAAGCCCAGGTCCTGGCACTGCACAAGGACAGCCCCAAGATTCACACCATGTGCCTGAGAGTTCATGTTGAAGAAGTCCAAACACTTCCTGAACTCTGTCGGGCTTGGTGCTGTGACCAGCACCCTGGGGAGCCTGTTCTTGTGCCCAACCACCCTCTGGGTGAAGAGCCTTTTCTAATATCCAACGTGAATTTCCTCCAACAGAGCTTCATACCGTTCCCTCAGGTCCTGTCACTGATCATCAGGGAGAAGAGATCAGCTCCTGCCCCTCTACTTCCCCTCCCTAGGAAGTTGTAGACTGCCATGAGGTATTTCCTCAGTCTCCTCCAAGCTGAACAGACCAAGTATTCTCAGACACTCAAGGCCCTTCACCGTCCTCCTTGCCTTCCTTTGGACACTCTCTAACAGCTTCATACCTTCCTGCATTGAGGTGACTTTCTGTCGACCAGGACCCCCAGGTCCCTTTCTGTGGCACTGCTTTCCAGCCTCTCTTTCCCCAGTCTCTATGGACATCCAGAGTTGCCCCATCCCAGGTGCAGAATCCAGCACTTTCCCTTGTTAAACTTCATCTGGTTGGTGATTGCTCAGCCCTCTGATTTGTTGAGGTCTGTCTGCAGGGCCTCCCTGCCTTTGAGGGAGCTGACAGCTCCTCCCAATTTAGAGTCATCATCAAACTTACTTAGTGTACCTTTGAGTCCTGCATCCAAGGAATTTATGAAGCTATTGAAGAGAACTGGGCCTAAGATGGAGCCCTGTGGAACCCCACTAGTGACAGGTCACCAGTCTGATGTCACCCCGTTCACTTTTTATGAAGTTACCCCCTAACTCTTTGTGCCTGACCCATGAGCCATCAACCATTGCATGATGTGTTTATTCAGCTGCGTGCCGGACATTTTGTCCAGAAGGATACTGTCAGAGACAGTATCCAAAGCTTAACTGAAATCTAAAAAGATTATAACAAGTGGCTTTCCTTGGTCAGCTCCATGGATAATCTTGTCATAAGGGGAAATCAGATTTGACAAGTAGGAGTTTCCGTTTGTGAAGCTCTACTGACTGACTAATGACTGTGGTGTCTTTCAGGTGTTTTTCAATAACTCCTAGAAAAATCTTCTCCATAATTTTACCGGTCACTGAAGTGAGACTAATAGGCCTGTAGTTTCCAGGGTCATCCTTCTTGAAAACTGGGACAACGTTATCCAGCTTCCAGTCACTGGGAGTTGGTTAGAAAACACCTGAACATAAGGCATAGGAAATGCAGGATAGACAGGCTAGGAATAGAATGTTAAAAAAAAAAAAACCACCACCAACCACCACCAAAAAAGCAACCAACAAAAAACCCCAACAAACAAATGTAAAAGCAAACCACAAACGATTGTTTTCTGTTGTATTGATTTTGTTGGTTTGGGTGGGTTTTTTTATGTGTGTGTGTTTTGTTTTTCTTTCTTTGGGAGTGCAGAGGAATGTACACATGAAGTTTTTGGAGAATGTTTTTTCTGAAAGTTTAATCTTCTTCCTGTGCTTGTTTGGACTTTAAAACAGTTTGTTACCAGCACTCTTTTCCAGGTAGTTTCCCCCCTCCCCAGTGCAGTTAAACAAAGAACAGCCAATTCTTACTCATGTTGGCTGTAAAACACTAATCATCAATTAGATTTTTCCTGCTATCATTTTGGCTTTTTGGTGTTTCTTTGATTTGTCCATAAATGTTATATAAATAATTGCTCTGAGTAACTTAATTGGAGATGTCAGCATTTGCAGATGTCTCATACTAATCCAAGCACACATAGCTGCTTTGTAGTTCTGTATATTGCAGCAGGCTGTTCTGAATTTAACAAACTAGCTTGTTTGCATGAAGACATCTTAATAAACTTTCTAAAGAAAGTACTAAAAACACAGACAAGGTAAAAGTACAGATGGTATTTCTAGGAATCAGTGAATTACAGCCTTTGTAGTCTGTTCTTTCTAATGGTTGTTTTTCCCACTGTAGAACTTAACTAAGCAACCACTTGCGGGATCCCCAGAGAATAATGGAAGTGAAGCAGCCTCCCCGCAGGTATGTGGAGGACATGGGGGCTTTGTTTCCTGCTTCCCTGCTGCCTTGTCTTTGTGTTACCTTGGCTTAAGTGCCCAGTAGATATCTTCATGCTGGAGTAGGGATGATAAGTCCTTGCCTGTCAGGATACTAGGGTATTTTGTTTGTGTGTAATCCCATTAACTGGTCATTAAGTGTTGTCACTCATGTGTGGAGGTTTGTTGTGGGTTTTTTGGTTTGGTTTTTTTTTTCTCTTTTGTTCTTCTGGTTTAGAACAGCATAAGTACTATAGCTGCATAAATCAATAATTTCATTTTATATAAAAGTCAGAAAGCCATTTAAAATAAGAAAAGCACTTTTCAGGATGGCATGCTAGAACTAACTATTGTACAATAGCTTTTACAGTATATTTGTTCATGATAGGAAAATACCTTTGTGTCTTTGAGAGAAATACTGTCTTCTCTGTAAGGCATCAGGAAGTGAGTCAATTATGTTTTTTTCAGTTTGAGACAGTAGTAAATTTAACTATTTATTTTAGTTCCACGTTCTTCACTTTTTAAAGGGATTACACAGAAATACATTCTTTTCAAAGTTTAAATCAAGGCTGTAGTTTATTGGATTTAATTGCTATCTGAAATTGCCCACGTCTCGTAGCTGCATGCCTGATTTTTCTGCGCAAGGAGGTGATTCTTTTGAGGGAGTGGCAGCTATTTGGTGTCGTGCGTGTGTCAGGCAACAGTCATTCCTTTGCCCAGATCTGGTCTCTCTTTCATGGGCTTTAGTGTGTCTGTCTGTCTAAAAGCAGTGCAGAAGTAATGACTTGCTTTGAATTTTTGCAGGAAAGTGACTCTCAGTCTTTCACCCAGAGGCTTCAGCTCCGAGTTTCCTCCATGGAATCTTTGTTTCGAAGCCCGGTGAAGGAGACCCTGTTCCGCTCTCCTTCTAAGGAGTCCCTAGGACGAAGTTCTTCGAGAGACTCACTGAATCGACTGGACCTGGATGCCCTCAGTCCCACATTTGACTCACCCTCTGACATTGAAAGTGAAACAGAAGAGCCTCCTGGAAATGTGGACAGTCTCAGCAAGGAGCAGTTGCTGCAGCGACTGCGCAGAATGGAGCGCAGTTTGGGCAACTACAGGGGAAAATACTCAGAGGTAGGCAATGTAGTGACTGGTTTAGCTGGGCAGAGAGTGGAAAAGATGAGGGTTATGGATATTGCAGTAGTGGATAATCTTTTTGTTTTCCTATTTGGAGCAAATGGTTCAGCTTAAACCTAACATGAAAGTTAAATTATAATCCTAATTGGCCTCTAGAGAGGTCAGATGTTTTTCTGGTAATAAATCATGGAAATCCTTTTCTTCTCTTGATTATAATTAATTTCCTCGTGTCAGCAGTAGAGGTTAATTAGTGGTTGCTGACAGAAAGTAGGCCTGTTAAGGTTTCAGCAGAAAGCCTGTAGCAGGGGGTGGAGTTCAGGACAGAGCTGAGCATGTTTTGTACTCACATGACAGCAAATTTGTCTTTGTTCTGAAGCACAGTGTATATTCTGTGCATGTGCAGTGGGCAAGCATTTTGTTTTAAGGAAATAAGTTCTATTCTCTGTAACTTCCAAATACTCCCTGTAAGGAATTAATTCAAGGACCATTACTTTTGCTATTTTAGTGAAAGAAAAGTAGTTTTTCTACTCATTTCACGAATTATTGGGAAAGTAAAGCTGTCTAAGTGATGGTGGTGTTTTGGGATTGGGGTTTTTTGTTTGTGTTGGGTTTTTTTGTTTGTTGTTTTTTGAAGTTTGTGTTGTATGTAAAACTGAATGTTTACACTGATTTTTTACAGTTCTTTTAATGTTTGCTTCCCTCAAATACAAAAATGGCTGTGCAGACTTTTGTCTGCTAGTGTCAAAATCCCTGGAATCTAAAATATATATACAGCAATTGCAGTATTCAGCATATACCTGAAAAAGCAGTTGTCTCCCATTAATTTTTGGTTCTCTTCCAGCTAGTATAATAGGTATTTTTTTAAAGTTATGTGAAACAGTATTGCTAAAGTGAAAATTCTTCAGTTTGGTTTGGGGTTTTGATTTTTTTTTTGTTTTCTATTAGTGTAGTCTGTTTAGCAAGTCGTAATTTTCTGTATCAAAAAGGCTTGGTGATTTTTTCTGTTTCTTTAGTTCAATTGGAAAGAATTGTTTTGCTGGAGCTTTGAAGACCGTAGTTTCAATATATAATGAATAATTAAAACATATATGTTTTTTCTCTCTCAAAGTAGGATACATAGTTAACATCTCAAAAATATGATAAGGGAAACCATCCATAGCAGTTTTCGTTTTCTTTTTAAGTGCAAAATAAATATGGCTTTGAAATTTAAAGTAATTTTGAAAAAATCTTATTTTATGTAAGAGTTTGAAGTTATGTTTTGGCCTACTGATTTCTGGTTTGGGTGTTTTGGATGTGTTTTCCTTTAGTTTTTCATCAGTTTGAAAACAGAATATTCTAGTTCCAAGTGCCATTATGCTACTTCAACTTTAGCAATTGTAATTAAATTTTAAATTAAACTGAATTGTGCAATTACTTGTGAAATCCTTTGTCAACTTACAGTGAGAAATACTGTCCACTTTCAGTCTGTCTGTATGCTGGGTGTATGCAAAGCACGTGGGATGAGAACATTAAACAGACCCTTTTTTTTTGCAAACTTTCTAAATGTATTTTTTAATGCATACTCTGCCATCCCTGGGACGTGCACTCTTACAAATGGACATCCCTGGGGGGTAGCTGTCTGGGATGCAACTTTGTGATACTGTTGGGTTTTGATCCCCTGTACTGAGGCATGGTATGTCTTCTCAGCAAAGGGAAAAGTGTGCGTGAATGCTGAGTAACGTCACTGTTTTGTGAGGTAGGGGTTTTTATTAACACATTGGAGATATTTTATAGATAGAAAAAGGAGACACTGAGAAAATTCAAGTACCTTTCTGTCAACAGTGTTCTCAAATGAAGTGAAGAGTTTGAAAATGCAAATAGCGATACAGCTAAGGAAGTTGTTTCAGTGACTGTTAGTGAATGCATTTTCATCATTTTACCCAATTTCTGTCTTTTAGCTAGTGTCTGCTTATCAAGTTATCCACCGGGAAAAGAGGAAGCTGCAGGTAAGAATTACTTTTCATCCTCTCTTGCCTGAATGCTTTTTTGAATCTTAAAATGTGTAGTGCAAATACAGATTTAATTTTCACTGCATTGTGTGTGCTTGTTGTGTATCTAACAAAAGACTGTATTATCTGGGATTTCTAAGGAAACCAAGTTAATATTGATTTGTCAAAATACCTGTGAAGCTATTGTTCTCCAGCCTTTTTTTTTTTTTTGGATCAGGTGAGTTCAGGTGATAGGTTGCCAACCCACAGTTGGAAATTTGTGGTAATACTTACACATCAAGCATGACTTGAAAGAGAAATACAAATCATTACATCTTCTGCTGAAGTACAATTCTGTGAATTTATTTATATATTTATATGTTTTTTTATAAGCTACATTTAATACACCTGATCTTTATTCTTCCTTTTTCTTAAGAGCATTCTGAGTCAAAGTCAGGATAAAGCACTTCGGAGAATTGGAGAACTGAGAGAGGTAGTAATTTCTTTTACTCTTTGCATGTTTACTTTATAGCACATCTACATAGGATCTTTTTCTGCCTAGGTTTTGATTTTTTTGCTCAATTTCCAAAATATTTCCTGTTATAGAACACTTTTTTTCTGCTTACTTTCTTTTTTTCGTATGGGTTTACTCCTCTGGCTTGTTTTCCATTCAGCAGCTTGTTACTGTACTCTTGGAACAGTGCCTCATACCCACTGAACTCTACTTCTTTGTGCACTGTGAAATACGTAGAAGTGTGTGTGGTTGTTGCAGTGTTGTTGGGCCCAGCCATAGGTGTCCCTGTGCAATTTGTTGCTCTTCTGTTATTGACAAATTCTAGTGTTAGGTAAATACAAGTAGGAGGCACATTTTAATAAAGCTGTCAGTGACTATAAAAAAATCTTGGGATAAAATTTTAAAAAATACTCATCTTTATCTCATTTGTAATATTTATGTTGTTTTTTGGATTTGAGTATAGTTTGATTTCAGTTATAAAATCATGTAGGTTATGCTATTGTCTCTTTAGGTTATAGTGAAATTAAAAGGAGAAGCTCTAATATATTTGGTATTGATAATAAACCCGTGGACTTATTTAAAAAATATACAGAGGATCAGGCAGAACAAATTAGAAGGGCAAGATCACAAAAGCCGTGTTGTCAGACCCTGATGAAGCACAGTGTGAAGCTGAAGCCATTTTATTCCTGCAAGAGCAAGTGCAGCATCAGGTTTGGAGAGGGGCATGGACCTCTCTGTCCATGCTCTTACCTTACTGGAGAGCTGGAACCAGTTTGCCCAAAGCCACAGGCTTTGTCTGTGAGTGCAGCCCTGCTTTTGGCCTGCACCACGCCAAGCATCAGCACTGGCAGGAGCCATTAGACTGTGGTGAGGTCTCACCTTTCCCTGAAGGCAGACTGGGTGTCTTGCCCAGAGACAGGGACCAGGACTTGTTCCCTTGGGGTGAGGGATGGGGACTGTGAGCATCTGACTGTGTGTGTACTCACGGCTTGCACTCACCCACAGGGAACTGTCCCTGTGCGACCGGCCAGGCAGCCAGTCCTTTCAGGGGAGGTCACTGCCACATTGATGGGCAGTCTTCAGCAGTGCAGGGAGTAATTCAGGTGAGCAGGCAGTGAACTGTGTGTGCCACCAGGGTGGCGTTTGGATTCACATCTGTGCTGCTTCTGCCCCAGCAGCTGAGAACAGTGGGGCAGAGTGCTGGGTGTACTGTGCTGGTCTGAGCTGGAGCCTGTGCCTGGGCTGTTACGATGTCCTAAGCTTAATTGTCAGCCTGTAGGAGGGGAAAAGACACAGCATTTCTGACAGAAGTGGCTTGCCAATGTTGTCTCTTTCCGGATCACTACAAGGTCAGATGAAAGAAGCTCATTCTATGTTAAGTCCATATCCATGTGCTCCCATAGGATTAGTTTTTCAGCTTAATGCTACTTGATAAAGTTAGGAAGGCAGATGTATACCGGAGTTAAATCTTTGGTTTATGACAGAGGGTTGGACATACGCATTTTTATTTTGCACTTCTGTTGTAGTCTTGGTGATTCATATATGTAGATAAGTTATACATACATTTCTGATTTATATATATACATTTGTATATATGTATTTGGTGTAAAATTTAATTTCACTCTTACAAATCTGGTAGATTAAAGAGTCCTTCAACCCTAACACTGAAATTCTTTTTCGACTTCAAAATGTGTTTTTTTAGTCTTTTGGAAGCCTAAGTGTTGCAGCATTAGGTAAAACAGGCACAAAAGAAAAATTACAAATACAATGGTAAGTTTCCATTGTGGAAGCCAAAATGGCAAAAAAGTAGTTTGTTTGTTGATGTAATAATTGGTTATCAGAAATTAATTTTGAAAATCCTACAGTATAATTTTCCCATAAATATGTTGAATCAGACAAGTTTCTTCTAAGAGGGCCAGATAAGAATAAATTATCTCCTTTAAGGCCAAGTTGACAGTGTGAAACAGTCCCTAGAAGCCAATGTGTCTTTTACTTACCTTAGTTTTCTCCTGTTAGGAGTAATTCCTCAAAAACAGTCTTCAAGCAGTCTTCAGTGTTCTCCCTCTCAGAAAAGGATCAGAAGGGACTTTGGGATCCAAAAAGGGCCATTTCTGTAAATCCCTTTGGCACTTTTTCTCATGCTGACCTGCTTTGCTTCGTTTGGAAGGAATCGCTTCTAAAGGTCAGAAGCAGGAGGCAGAAGTGTGATTAGTAGCTGCTGAGAACCTGAGGCAATGCAGCATTATGGAATGGGTATAGTGGATATAGGAAGAGAGGAGTTTTTGCAGTGACACCTTCCATCACTGTCCTGCCTGTGCATGACGGGGCAGGCTCAGCTCACACGGCTGTGGTTCTCAGGGCTGTTATCAGCTCAGCTGTGGCAGGGGACTCACTGTTGGAGGTCAGGGATAGACAGCAAGAGAATGTAAAATCAGACTTAGAATTGGAGGAAAGCAGCATAGGAAGCATCCGTTGCCCTGTGTTTTGTCTCTTGTTTACTTTTTCATCCTTTCTTTCTGTTATCCTCTGTCTTTGCCTGGCTAATGGAACTCATGTTTATGGGTGAGGATTGCTTAGATACAAGTGACCTTTGCAGAATAGCAGTCATAGAAGGATTTGTTTCCTGGGGTAAATCACTGGAAGAGATATGTGGATGAAGTGAATATATAAATCAAAAAAATTAACATACAAGTTTCAGAAAGTATTTACAGTGCGTGCATAAAATGTGTGTGGTCCTGGTTCTCTCAATAAGCAGTTAGATGTGAATTAATTTAAATTCATTTGTTTACTATTAGAATGATAATTATTTAAAGAAAGTTTAATATTAAACCTTAAAAGTATAGGAAGTAAATAGACGAGACTTCCCACAGGAAGTATGTTATAAGACTGTGTAGATCCTACTAATGCATTCAGGTAACATCTGCAAGTTTCTGAGCATGCTGAGCCAAACAGTTGTGTGTAAGTATCAAGTAAAGCCACGTAGTTGAATTATTTGGCATTCTCTGCTTTTGTCATTGGAGACACATTTGTGGAATAATAAGGCCACCTTTTTCCTCTTACACATGGCATTTGTCCTATTAGAATGCTGGCATGTTTAATGAGCATACTGAATTTTACATTTCTGCTGTTTATGTTGGCTTAATCTGGTGGCTGTATGAAGAATATACTGAAGTGCAGACTTCAGCCTCCAGAAGAAATGTGTGCATGGAAAACAGTCTTTCAGAAGCAGGCTTGAAATGATCCCTATATGAATTTACTTCTAGGAAGAAAGAAAGAATCCTTGTTAATTTTGTATCTAATCTAGATTCTTGCTGTTTTAATGCTGGTATTATAATGGGATGTTATTATACTGTGTGGAATGTTGTATAATAAAAGAAATGTCCACTGTTTGGTTGTATTTTGGGGTCACAACTATGAAGAGGTATTTTAAATATTATTTCATAATATTTTGATCATTTTTTGAATTCACATTTCAGTTTTCATTTGAGATATGTTTATTCACAGGAGCTCCAGATGGATCAACAAGCAAAGAAACATCTTCAGGAGGAGTTTGATGCTTCCTTGGAAGAAAAGGATCAACTTATTAGTGTGCTGCAGACTCAGGTACGATGCTTTACCCGACAGGTGTTCTTCAGAAGTGCTTTTTTCACCTTTTCTTTTTAGCTATCTATTCCCTGTAATGCATATCCATGTTTTATTATAATTGCTGTGAAGCTGTAAAGCTTCCTGAGAGTTTATGATTGTACAGAAATTAGGTGCATCTTTGTGGTAAAGGATACCTATGTAAAGGTCTCACTGATGTTAAATATGATTGATTTGCACTTAAATACCTTCGTAATATCTTTGTTATCAAGACATCAACATTAACAGATGTCTGAGCTAAAATTACTTCGGCAAAATTTGTGTTTTGCTTAATTGATCTTTGTTTCTCTACTCATAATGAAAGCATTTTTGTTAATTTTAAGCATAATTCTGATTTTTAAAAAATTGTAAATTCAGACAGATTTTTCCATTTTCTACTTACTAATACCAACTTTATTTAATTCTCTCTAGTTTTGAAGATTGACATATGATCTGTTTAGAATCCTTGGGGTTTTTTTAACAAAAAGAACATTTTGTTTAGGTGTCATTGCTGAAACAAAGGTTACAGAATTGTCAAGTAGGCACTGATTTGCTTGATCAAAATATGCAATCAGAACCACAAGTTCAAAGTCCAACAAAAGAAGTCGGTGCAGAAAATATTATGGAACCAGGAAGCAATGGTATGTATTGTGGCTTTTTCAAGAGATTGAATTTTGAGGAATGAACTTGCTGTTATTTATGATGGAGTAACAATATTTAGGGCTGAACATGTCATAGTAGGGATATATTTCCTAGAAGGAGACAATTATTTTGAAAACAATGTGGCAGCTAGAAGACAGGATATCCTAGTATCTAAGGATATACTAAATTTTCCTAAGAATTCAATTCTGATAGATCTTTCCTTTGTCAGTATTGATAATACCATTGTAATTATTGGTTTGTTGGTGTTCTTACTACCCCCACTTAATATGATCAAGAGATTCTACCTCCCATAAGCAAGGATGTATCCCTGGAGTTTAGAGAGGAGATGAAGACAGGAGACTAGTTGCTAATCTCCTGCTTTTGTTTGTGAGTTTGTGGGGTTTTATTCCATTGACTTTATCAGTAGAAAGTAAAAGCAAAGATCAATTTTGATATTCCTGTTATTGAATAACCTAAGTGTTCCCCACGCTGAGAGGTTATTTGAATTAATGGGACTCCCAGTATTGTGCATATTTAATTACTGAGCAGGGGACATCATAATGCTGATACAGAATAAAAATGTCCTTCATTGTTACCCTTCATAAAAGGGTAGGCTCAGGCAGAGTGAACATGCATCTTGAAACAGTATTTGTTCAGCTGTGTTCAGCTGTGTTCAGCAAAAATCTACTATGATTTTTGTATGTACGGATAATATGAAGGGATAGGTGAGAGATGCTCTTATCTAGTGCTGTGATTTTTGTAGTGCTTAGTAAATAGTGTAAGAATCAGGGTTCAGGATGTTTCCTGTGCTGGAGTTTGCTTCTGGACTATCGTGTGTAAGACTTATGGTTGTGAACAGAGCCTCTGAATTTGTCTGATCCTATTTTCATGCCAAGTAGTCTTGGAACCTCCAGAGCATCAGAGCAGAAATGCACAGTAAAATGTTACCCAAAATTGCTAGTTTTACAGAGAGATTCAAACTGAGAGTACGTTTAGATTATATATTAGGAAAAAACTCTTTACTGTGAGGGTGGTGGGGCGCTGGAACAAGAAGTTGTGGATTCCCTGTCTCTGGAAGTGTTTAAGGCCACCCTGGATGGAACTCTGAGCAGCCTGGTCTGGTGTAAGGTGTCCCTGGCCATGGTAGGGGGATTGGAACTAGATTATCTTTAAGGTCCCTTCCAACCCAAACCGTTCTGTGATTCTACGAGTACAGCTCAGAAGGACACTAAGCACAACCTTTATTCTACCAAATGTAGTATTGCCAACCTGGATGTTTTAGAACTGACATCATACCCAGCCCTGAGGAAGCAAGAATCTGTGTTCTTGGCACTTGAGAGATGTGATTTGCTTTGCTTCATTTTTTTTACTGCATGTACAGATTCTGTTAGTAGTAGCAGGCGGGTTTATGTATATTATGATGACTTTTTAATTGCATAAAAAACCTTTTTGACTAATAATTTGGTTTTGAGGTTGATAAAGTAACCTGGGTTTTGTAAATTAATATGGTGTGAAAGGGGGTGTTTTCTGTGTGTGTAGCACCTTTCTGGCAGTTACAGTAGGAATGAGGAAGTGTTGCAGACTTGACATAGCTTTCTTTAGAGACCCATGAGTCACCCCCATTGTGAATGACAAATCACAGAATCACGCTATATTCTGAGTTGGAAGGGACTCACAAGGATAATCAAGTCTAACTCTTAGCTGAATGGCCCATACAGAATGCAGATCTGCGTTTTGGAAATAGCGTGCATATGGTGATGTTGGTGTGTTGTCTTGTAGAGGGTAATGAAGATTCTGTTAAAGCACTGGAAACTCTTAATCAGAGGGTGAAGCGCCAAGAGAACTTGCTGCAACGTTGTACAGAGATGATCCGGTCACATAAGGAGCGCTCTGCCCAGTTAACCAACGAGAAGGAGGCACTTCAAGAACAGTTAGAAGAGAGGCTTCAGGAACTGGAAAAAATGAAGGTGTGGAAAATAGTCTAGACTTTATGTATAGCTATCAAAATATAGTAAGAACTCCCAGTATTTCCAAAATTTATTAATGGAGAAAACCATTAAACAAACTGTCCCTGTACTTTTTTGGAGTTTAAGGTGCACCCACCTGGAATTAACATGCTGAGCAATTACTTACTATTCAAGAGCAGTAAAGTAGGATATGAAACCTTACTGTATGAGTAACCATCAGAATGGCATCAGAAATAAGTAGTTGAGGTAAATTGGAGTGAGAGGAAGACTGGCTTAGCACAGAAGACAGAAGATAAAGTGGAAAAAGTGGAACATTGCTAAACCTTTAAGACATAGTGAACATAAGTGCAGTCCCAAAGCTAATAAATTAATATTTTGCTCAGTTTTCCTGTTAAGACCATTAATGTGAAGTATGGAGTAAAAGTAAGGTGGCTGATAGTAATTGAAACACGAAAATGTTCTAAGTATAGCTGTATTCAACTTCAGTTATGGAGATCAGAGTCCTATCTCTGTCTCTGAGCACTAGCCTGGTTTGAAAAAGGTCTGAAAGACTTGAGTATTTTAAGGGCCTTTTCCACAACAAGACCAGCAATGATCATTTATGCTGAGATCCTCTTGTAAGCCAAGATGCAGGTAATAGAGCAGGTGCTTTAGACATGTTTCTCGTTTTACTGTAGCAGCTCAGACCTCCATGTTTGAGGGCTGTAACAAAGCCTTCAGATATCTGAATTATTACAGAAGCCACGAGGCAGCCTACCACTGGGAGATTTAAAAGTAATTTAAAGCTGCTTACTTCAGTTTCCCTGGATTGCATTCTATGTTCTTCCTCCAAGGCATAGTGCAAGGTAAGAGCCAAACCTGAGCTGTTTGTCCACCAACTTCTGGTTGGGGTCTTTTTTTCAGGACCTTCACATGGCTGAGAAGACTAAACTGATCACACAGCTGCGTGATGCAAAGAATTTGATTGAACAGCTAGAGCAAGACAAGGTAAACAAAACTGTAGATTTTGAGGAAGAAAATGCAAAATACCTTGTTTCTTGGTATTAGAAGCTGTTCTTAGTGACCTGACGGTCTAGTTTATGTTTTAATAAATAAGTTAAGCTGCCTGAGTTTTTTATGGTGTATTTGGGTATTGTGTGTTGGGTTATACTTAATACTGCAAGATGATAATATTTAGGATGAAGCAGTTATACTGGATACACCTCTTGATGTCAGCTTTAAAACAAACAAAAAAAACCCCTGAACACAAATAAAGATAGATACAATTAAATGAATTAGAAAATGACCGTGAAGGAAAAGTGACTGTAGTTTCTACAGAAAATGAAGAATTTATAATTTTTTTGCCCCTTAGAAGTTCTTTTTTAGTCCCAGTCTTGGTACTTGGTGTAACTTCTGGTGGTAATAATTGATGTGACTAACATTGTATGTGCATGTTCTCTAAAGAGAAGCACAGACTCTACAATGCTTTTATTTTGGGTTTGTTTACAGAATGCATATTTCAAAGAAAAGTATCTGTATCAGAAGGAGGAAGTTTTTGGATGGTCTGTGGTTGCTGGAGTTCTTCTCACCACTAGATAAATTTTGGATACTCTTAAAAATAATCCCTATTCTTATCTCTTTTTGATTAGCATTTTGTGTTTTCTGACATAAAAAAATACCATGATCTTTGGTCTTGCAGTAATAAACTACAGTTTATTCCTGACAAGGATTGTGTCCTGGCTTGAAATTGTTTCAGCTATATGTTTTATTTATTTGCTAGCTTTTTATCACAAGGACCTTTTCCATAGGGTATGGTAATTGCAGAGACAAAGCGACAAATGCATGAAACGTTGGAAATGAAGGAGGAGGAGATAGCCCAACTGCGTGCTCGGATCAAACAGATAACTACAAAAGGCGAGGAATTAAAAGAGCAGAAAGAAAAATCTGAAAGAGCTGGTAAGAAATTCTTGAGATTATTAGTTTTCACATTTAAACAGTAGAAAGCTTCAGTGTGGTCTTTTACACTCTTTCATCAGTTGTTGTTTGGAATGGATATTAAGAGATGCTCTTATTCCTAACGTTCTACATATCACCCCTGATAGCATCATTACTAACTTCAGTTCTAGTCAGCAGGATGTTTTTGACTGGTTTGTCTCAGTTACTAATAAAACTGGAGATTGGAGGGCGACTGCTGAAGGGCAACTGCACTTTTCTGTTTGTAGGAAAAGAAAAATTGATAGAGTTTTTTGCTGGTGTTACTTCAGAAGAGGAACTTGCAGCTACCCATAAATTGTCATATAACGCCACCAGTATTTTACATAGAAAACATAACAGTGTTTAAGAGTTTGTGAAGAAATAGAAGTGTCACAACTAGAATAAGCATTTTCTTTCAATAATTCTAATGGAAGCATTTCTGATTTCTCTTTAGTGAAACAGCAGTAATGATTCCTTTTGCCTCAGGCTTGGAACATAGCATTTATGTAACTGTTACATGCTGTAGTTTACTTTTGATGGAAATTAGGTAACATTAATTATGTGTGCTTACAGTTCTTCTTTTACTTCAAGTGAGGTTAAACCTTTGTTTTTCAAGCAGTGAAATTGTTTTGTACTGTAATCAAGTTCTTTTAGAATAATTTAATTTACTCTCATAGGCATGTGAAGGAGCTCACTCTTTTGGCAGAAGCTCAAGTGTTAGTTTGAATAAAATACGTATTTTTCTCTAAAAAGCAACGAGAAGTTCAAACAATACAGTTTATAGTGGTGTATTTTAAATGTACGTGTATTTAGATCAGAACTTGAAGTTTTAAAGGTTAGTTTGGGTAGATCATTCTGCTGTAATAAAGAAAAGCAGCTTGAACATCCATCTTGTGAAAGTAACAAACGTTTTGATCATTTCCTCTCCTACCCTGTTAGGTTGTGTGTGTCTTTTTAGGTCTGGAAATTCATACTTCAAAGTCAGTCAGTCCTGCTGAAGTTGTATTTTGTTTAGTACTTGGAGACTAGGAAACTCCTCTTCATGATTAAGTAAAGAAGCTGAAGAATCTTTTGACACATCTGTAGATGTGAAGTTATTGTCATAGTTGTTTGAAATACAGTGTTTTTTGAGGCAGTAGAAACTTTTTAATTATGAAGTAATGTCTACACGTTCTGCTTAATACAGTAGTTTCTTCAGGTTTGCGTAGCCAGAAGCTGAAATTGGGTTAGATATGATGCTGTGGATACCTGGAAATCTGGCCTATGTTAATGAGAAGTAATTTCATTTAAATGAATAATGTGTTGAGTGCACCACACTTTTGTAGGGTGAGATATGTGTGTTAAATGTGCTCTTTTTTAAACAAAATTTTTAAGTACTTTTGGTAGTTTTTATGGTGTGTAAGTATCAACTTTACTTTTGAGTGCATTTATTTTTGTGCTCTGTTAAGCATGCATATATAAATGTTGGAAACCTTGGAAAATCAGTTAACACTTAGTCAAAGACGGGATTGTAAGGTGACTTTTTGTAGATTTTTCTATTACATCCTTGGCTTAATGCATTCCAAAAATGTTGTGATGGACAACGAGAACGTAGTTCAGTACAGCTGAGCTGAATTGCTCAGGTGCTTTATTTAGAAAATCGTCATGCATATCGGGACAGCCTCAAGTTGCTTCTGGGTCACAACCTTTGAGTTGTACTGGGTTTGTGAATTTGGCGATTTCACGTATTTGAGGTCAATATTTAAAGTTCTTTTTTATGGCTAGTAAACATGAGATGACTTGCTTAGAATCACAGAGTGCCTGAGTTTGGAAGAGACCACAGTGGGTCATTCGGTCCAACCTCCCTGCTCAAGCAAGGGTCATCCTAGAGCACTTGGCACAGAATTGCATCTGGACCATTAAATTCTAGACTTCTTTTCCTGTATGATGATTTAGTGAAAAATGGATTTCATGGAATGAACTAGAAATGTTAATTTCATTTATGTTTTAGCGAAATAAGGATTAGCATAATACATTTGTACTTGCAATTTACTTCCGTGGCGCTATATTGGAGTGGTATAGTTTTACACAACATCTTTCTAACTTGCCTACTGTTATGTATCTGTCATTTTTCCATGTGATTCAGTGACTTTAGTGAATTGTTCCAGTGTTTGATTTAAGGTGAATGCATTTTTGTGTAATGAAATAGCAAAATGATATGTATGTGCTTTTCTTGCCAAGTTTTATAAACTTGTAACTTGGTCTCCCCAGTTGAAGATAATTTTTTTTTTAGTTAAAGGTACATTGTGTTAAAATCTCACAGAGCATCTTGTTTTTTGTGCATCCACACATGCCAATAAGTGAATCATGGTGCCTTTCCCAAGCCTTGTATGAACAGGACTGGGGTAAGGGCTCTGTTTTCTTACATCACACATTGGGTGCTTGAACTGGGCTCTAAAAAGTAAATTCTGTGCTTCTCAGGCATTTCGACTTGAAGTAACTGCAACTCATTTTTTTTTCAACAAAGCTCTTTTTCGTATTTGTAAATTTACTCGTACCCTTTCTTCTGGGACTAGCTGGCCTAAGTCCTTTCTGACTTCTCAGGATGCAATTTGTGGACTTGCTTGTATTCTGTTCAGTAAACAAAGTCTTCAGAAAGCAAATGCTATTCTTTGCAGACAACATTTCTTTTGTAAGCTTAATTAACATATACTTTGCCCCTTTCTACAGAGAAAAAAAAAAAAAAAAAGCTTGGACTGTGCATTGAAACCCTGCCTAGATGCATAAATCAGCTATAGGAAATTAATTCGACCTTGGTTTCTCAAGACTTGGACGAGGTACCTGAGCCCTTTGCCAACCTGTTTAGTTCTTTCTTGACAATTTTTAGCCCTAGACGGCGCTGTAGTTGAAGATACAAAATCTGCGGCGCTGGGCAAGTGAGGGAGGTGTCTTTGGGGCACGGATACTTCACTGGCTAGGAGAGGCAAGATGAAGGGAACTGTTACTTTGGAGTGGTGTAGGTAAAGCAGTCAGTTCTCCAGCACACATTTTATAAGAATCAGTTTTGCAACCTTGCACTTCTTAACCTGCTCAGGCTTCTTTTTTTTTTTTTTTTTTTATTTACTTCCTGCACTGGAAGGTTTCCTCTCTGGCTTGGTCACGTGAAGGGAGTTTTACAAGACTCACCTGAGGCTCTGTTGGTGTGCTTGTTACTGTTTCTAATTTGCTAATAGGCCTTTGTGACACTTCATTCAATCAGTCCTTGATTGGAAGACCTTCCCTCAACAATGCTCTGCAGGTTGGAGAAGAACACTAGGCAGTGCCTTTACTCTCTGCATTCAGAATAGATGTATTTAAATAAAAAGAAGGACTTTATTCCAGGTTTTTATACATGGTAGAATGAAAATCTCCCACAGATTAAAAGTAACATTAATAATAGAGACCATATTCTGTCTAGCTGATTATAGTTTAGCCCTCTGCTGGTTTGAAACTTGGTTGTGTCAGGCTACACTAGAATTAACTACTTTCAATAAAAATGTTCTATTTTGCTTGAGTGCCAGAAGTGCCTGAGATGCATACGATTCAACTTTTAGAGGGCTAAGTGTGTTTTTGTGAAGTGTTGCTTCTTTGTGCTTTCATATCCTCTTGGCTTTTTATCCATCAGCTTCTGTATAGCTTTGGTATTAGCATCCTGCTTGTGATTATGGTGATGCAGCTGTTGTTTTGCATGTCGCTCAGCACTTCCATATCAGTAGTCAATACTAGTGTGAACCTGGACCTTCTCTTTGGCAGATTTGTGGGCTATGGAAAATGCATTCTCTTTCCTTTTGCAGAAGTAACAAGTTTCTCAAATGAAAGTAAAGTATATGGTGCTCAGAAAAAGAATCAGAAAATGTGCATGGAAAAGTGAAATAACTTAATCTTGTACTTGGGGCTTTAATTTCAAGCTATACTTTGTAAAGGTCTGTAGGGCGATTTGCTTTTTTTTTTAATTTTTTTTTTTTTTTTTTTAATTTTTTTAAAGAGACATCT
The DNA here is from genome assembly GCF_003031625.1 of Empidonax traillii. Taxonomy (NCBI): domain Eukaryota; kingdom Metazoa; phylum Chordata; class Aves; order Passeriformes; family Tyrannidae; genus Empidonax; species Empidonax traillii. The sequence goes on from NW_020955934.1 coordinate 719,036, forward strand.
ATGGTGCTGTAATACTGAAGGACTTGGCCATTTTTTCTTGGCCATGCCTGCTTTTGTTAGGACTGAGAGGAGTGTCAGGGAAGTCCGTGCCATTCTCCAAACACAGTTCTGCAGGCTCTGTTCATAATCGAGTTGTAGCCAGAGGAGCAAGGAGGGAAGTCTTGAGTCCTGTGGGTTGCAGGTGGCAGATGCCTTGATAGGAGTTGTGAAGAACTGTGCAACTGAAGGAGCTATAAGCCTAGTGCATGCTTTAGATTGTTTTCCTATTTGAAATAATTTCTGGTGCTGCTAATTTTTTGTAATAGTTTTAGTATTTAAGCAGAACCAAGAGTGAAAAAGTGGATACAACGGTGTGCTTTGGTATTGCCAGAGTCAATAACAGCTCTGTTTTGCCCTAAGGCATAATTGTTTCTGTGAGTAATCAGAAAAAGACTTCCTTAAAAAACAGAAGAAAATTCTGGAAAAGGTCAGAATTTGTGTGAATGCAATGTTATGAAATTGTTACTTGAAAACATATTTGCAACATCGCCTCAAAAGTATAGATTGTGGTTCAAATCTTTAGTCTTAAATGTTATCAAAATATGTGGAATGGAAATTATTATCCACTTCTCAAACTATGCCTGAATGTTATTAGATATACTTCAAAAAAAAGCAAGGATTGCAAGAATTGGTGTGAATGGCTACTGAGAAACAGTGAATCAAAGAAAATAGAGATGTGCATGTCTATTACAATTTTTTTCGGGGGAAAGAACTAAGTGGAAGAAAGCTTGTCATACTTATTAACACTTCAAAAATTATTTTATTCTCTCTCTGCCCAAACTAGAATCCAAGTAGTCCATGATATAGTAGAACAATATACTTCTAGGGGGTTGTGCTCTGATAAATTACAGTCTTGATATTGGCACTGTGATTTTGAATTTTATAGAGGTGTTTTGCCAAAATTCTGTCATGCAAAGTATAATGATATAGTGGAATGTTCTGAGACTAATTTCCATGTTTGTGATCCATTCAGGAGAAGAGATGTCCCTAATAGTGATTAAGCTCTAGTCTTGTGTAATTCTCTGTAGCTTCTTACATCAGTTTTAGTGAGGAATTCAGATACTGGTATTGAGTAACAGTAATAAACCAGCTCACAATGTAGGGATTTATTTTCTTTTTATATCTAACTTATCATTTAGGAAGTGGATAAAATATGTTAGGATACATCTCCTTAGAATGGAATGAAGATGGGGAATTATTGCTTTTGATTTGTAAATTAAAATGGGTTCAGTGGATGTGTGCGTCTTACACGGGTGTAAATAAATTTCATCACTGTAGCTTTAGTGTTTTTTTGAAACATAGTCATTCAAGTTTTCTGGGAGCAATTGGTTTTTTTAATTGCATTTTATTTTTGAAGTTTAGAAGCACAGGACAGTCTTCTTAACACTCAGGCATTTTCCCAGTGTTTCTGAATTGCACTGATAGTAGTGTACATTAAATGCAAAGTCATCTCTGTGGACTCTATGAAACCCAAAGTTTAAAGAGAAGATTCTCTAGGTTTTACAGTTTATAGTTAACACTCCTTAAGTAAATAAAGTATTATATTTCAGTATTCTATTCAGGAAGATCTCTTCCACTATTCACTAAAAACTGACTTGCATAGTAGTCATCTTGGTTTATGTTTCTGTCTGCTTTAGTGGAAGAACAACTCATGAATTGCCTTTTCTTTGCGCAGCTGTTTTCCTTTTTTCCAAAGTTTTTCAGCAAGTACAGGCAGAAGAGGAGCCACAGTTCGTTCATTTACATGGTTTATGTATTTTATAGTGATTTTAAGAGAAGAAATAGAAGCTGTGGGATGTATTAGAAGACGTTCACAGCTATTGGTCTGTTCTCTTGTTTCTCTGGATAAGTAAAGGCATGTGAATTCTTGATGGATTCCTAGGTTCATTCTTTTCTTACTTATGTAATTCTTTTATCAAAGGACATAGATATTTCTTGACTCTCATACCCTTTTTTTTCTTGGCAGCTTTTGAGGAGCTTGAGAAGGCTTTAAGTATTGCCCAAAAGACAGAGGAAGCCCGGAAAAAACTGCAGACAGAAATGGATGAAAAAATTAAAGCAGTAGAAAAGGCAAGTGAAGAAGAGAGATTAAGTCTTCAACGGGAATTAACCAGAGTGAAACAAGAGGTGGTTGAGATTATGAAGGTAAAAGCTTAATTGCAATTAATCTATATTGTAAAATACATCGGTATGTCAGAGCTTTGTTGTAATTTTGCTGTTTATAAAGTCTATAAAAATTTTCTATGATTAATGATTTACTTAAAGCAAAGTAGAAAGCTCCTCATATATTTTTTTTCCTCTAGCAAAATCAGTACATCAGTGGCATGTAAAAAAGAACAGTATTACTCTTTGTTTCACAGTGTTTAATAAAATTATTTATTAGAAATACGCTTCAGACTTTAAAGGGAGTCAAGAAGAAGATACTTATGCATCTCCACCAGGATTTTGGGTTTTAATACTAAGATATTTTAATCATTATCCTAGCTGAGTATGTGTAAATGTTTAAGAACTTGTTCCCTAATTGTTTGCTGGTTAAGAATTGCTGAAATTTGGTTCATCTGGTGTATTCAGGTCGGAATTGCAGGGGTACTGCACGAGTTGCAAAGCTGAAAATTTGAACACCTTTAAATTACAGTTCTTGTGTTGACGTTTGTAATGGTATTAATTTTTCTAAAAGAATACTCTGATGACAGACAGGCTTTATGTTATTCTTATATAAAGCACATATGGTAGGCAACTATCTGCAAAGAGTATCACTACTTGACTTTGTGGCTCATGAGATAACAAGAATAGAGGGAAAGCTGCAGGAAGAAGTTCCTTGTCTAATGTATTATCGTGTTTGAATTGAAAACATTTGATTTGGTAGAAGAGTCTTTAGAAAATGTGGCGTTCCTTTCAGTAGAACTGTGAAAAACTAGAGAAGGGAGATGGATAACTTCAAACCTGAAAATAAGATCTCTCAGGGCTTAATATTAACTCATTGTTACTTATTTGAAGGGAGTAAAGAGATGGTTCTGGTTTTTTCTCTCTGTTGCACTGCGTTTCTCATTAAGAAATAATACAAAGTGTTTTGTTACCTAATATTTTGAAATGAGTTTTTTTCTGACTTTGATTCACAGAAGTCTTCAGAGGAACGAGTTGCTGAGCTAGAAAAAATCCATAAAAAAGAAATGGCTACTAAAGATCAGGAGCTAAATGAGAGACTACAGGCACAAGAAAAGATATTCCAGGAGAAGATGAAGGCAGCTCTTGTAAGTAAACCTAAAATGTGTAGAAAGACATTTCTCTAAGTGTGAGTTGGGATTACGAGTCTTGATCTGATACTATTCCATAGTGAGAGTCCTTCTGCGCTCAAATATATGAGTTTTCTCCAAAAGTCAAATAGCTTAGAGACTTCAGCAACATGAAAAGAAAGCAGCTGCAGTGATCCAGACTGAATAATGATGATTTCTAACTGTCAGTGCTCACTAAAAGCTGCATCTTTTGGAAATGGTTTCCTTTTTTGAAAATTTTATTTAGGCTTGTTTTTTTAATTCCCTCCTCTGGATCACTGGTGATTAGTCACAGCCATCTAGAGTAAAAGAAGTACAAAAAATGAGGCTGTTATTTGAAAAGTGTTGGTCTGGTTATGTTTGGTTGTGTTGTGTTATGTGAACAGGGTAAACTATTCGTAGTGTTTAAATTCAGAAAAAGAATTTTCTTCTAGGTCAGGTTGGGAGGAATCACTGGAATTCTTTGCGCTCTTTCATGAGCTTTAATCTACTTCAGATCGTCGCGTAATTTTACCTAGCAGATACTGTACTGTTTTTTGTGCCACTCCATGATGAATGGTGACTGGGACTGAGGTCCTTTCCTATATTTCTCTACCTGTTTCTCAGATTATTTTCTTAATTATAAGGAACAGAAGCTTGAAATTACAAAAACAGTGGAATCGAAGGAGAATAGACCTTTATTCCTCTAAGATGCTATTCTCAATTAATAGTGGTAAACAAACTGAAATGAAAGGCTGGGTGGCATTATGTTTTTAATGAAAAGAGTAATAGAAGACAAGTGGTTCCCAAGAAGATAAAATGCAAGTGGCTTATTACAATTCTGTTTTCACAGATGAAAACAAACTCTGTGTGTGTGTATGTAGAAAATAAAGGTGATTAGTGTATGACTCCTATTAACTGGTTTGAAAATATCCTATCATAATGTTTTGGAAGGTGTGATGATTGTATTTATAGTTTATTGTTTTAGTTGTACTTCTTCACGCAGGAAAAAAATCAGAGTGAGTGCTTAAAAACCCTTAAAGAGCAAGAGCAGCAAGAATCCCTAGCCTTAGAAGAATTGGAGCTGCAGAAGAAAGCCATACAGTCTGAGTGTGACAAGAAAGTTCAGAATATGCATCAAGAAGTAGAGACTTTTAGAACTGTGAGTAAAGATTCCAAAAGAGTAAACATTTGCAAGTAGTCCTTTCAGTATGTGCTTAGCTGTGACAGGTTTACAAAAGGAGGGTGGGTTTGTTGTGGTTGGGTCATTTTAATCCCAAAATGCTTCTTGTGGGATTAAAGCAACAGAAGTTTAACATGTTGTTACGGTATACTGCAGCTCCTTGTTTTTTACTTGATAAGATGACAAAATATGGAAATACATTAACTTTATATCCATGGCATGAGGTATGAATTTGTATCCATCTACACAATTTTTATGTACATTATAGAGAAGTTTAACTTCAGCCTGTTCAATGTCTGGGTACTGCTCCTTTAAAAACATTTATAAGGATACTTTAGCAAGTAAAATTTTTACTTAAATTTTACAAGTGTCTTCTGCTTTATGTAATGGGTAAGATTGTATTATCTGCTAATGCAAGTTTGTACATTATTCCAGCACTCCCAAATATTAGTTTGGAAGTTTTGCTTATAGAAGCATTCAAACTTTACAGCAGCATTTCTATGAGTGGTGGAATTCAGATAAATCAATAGTTAGGCACAAGACTCCTTAGTGCTACCATAGATTCCCAGTATCTTTCATCTTATTTGTTGGTACTTTAGCTTAAGAAGAAAATCCAAACATATCTCTCATAAGTATCACATGACTTATTTTTTGGAATTAGTTACATTCTTTTCAGAGTTTATTTTTATTGCAGTGAAATAGAAAGTTTTTTATTAAATAACTAACCTTCATAGAAGCAAAGGTGAGAACAAACTAAATGAATGAAAGGCTTACAAAAAGAGTTGATATTAAGTAAAATAATGGAATAATTGACTTGTAGTAATTTCAACCTGGTAAGAATTTTAAAAATTTAATTCAATTGTTACATTTTGAATATTCATATCCTTTTAAAACTATATTTTTTAACAGAGGATTCTTGAACTGGAGAGCTCTCTTGCCAAGTATTCGCAAGATGATAGAAAGCAGTCAGAGGAATTAAGTACTCTCATAGAGTCTGAAAAAAAGCAGCACAATAAGGAAATCAACGATATGGTTGAAAAACACAATAAAGAACTGGAGAATGTGAAACAGCAGCAAGAAAGGCTTTGGACAGAAAAACTGGAAATTTTAAAGCAGCAGCAAATAACTGAAATAGAAAAAATAAGAGAGAAACAACAAGAAGAGATAGATGCCATTTTGAAAGAAAAAGAAAGAGTTTTCTGTGCACACATAGAAGAGATGAACGAAAAAACATTAGAAAAACTTGATGTGAAACAGACAGAACTAGAAGCACTGTCCTCTGAGCTATCAGAAGCACTAAAAATACGTCATGATTTAGAACAAGAGCTCTCAGAATTAAACAGCAAAGTATGTGAAGCAAAGCAAGAATTTGAAGGAAAGTTGGAAGAAGAGAGGAAACGGCACAATGAAGTGATTGAAAAAATGTTAAAAGATCACGAAATGTCTATTCAAAGTGTTGAGAAGGTACTCAAAGAGGAACTCAACAAGCTCAAGCAATCCCTGGAGGAGAAAGACAGACATTTGGAAGAATTAAAAGCACGTGAAGAGAAACTGAAGGAATCTGCTGAAAGATCTGAAGCTGAACTTGTCCAAGTGTCTGCAAAGCTAGAGGAGCAAAGCAGTGAAAAGGTAACCTCTCTAACACAGCAGTATGAGTGTCAACTGAAGGATCTACAAGGAAAGGCTGATGAGATGAAGAGGAGTCTAACTGAGAAGGAAAATGAAATTGAGCACATGAGGAAGTCACAGAGCAACCAAGTGGAAGAGCTTAGGCAGAAACTGTTAGCCACAGAGGAGAAAATCAGTGCTTTACAGGGAGAGTATGAAAGTAAACTGAAATGTCAGGAAAAGAAAATGGAAAAAATGAAGCAAAAATCTAAAGATATGCAGGAAACTTTCAAAAAGAAACTTGCTGAGCAGGAAGCTAAACTAAAAAATGAGCTTCAAAACAAGCAATTGGAGTTCAGTCAGAAAGAGAGTGAATTCAATGCTAAAATGTTGGAAATGGCACATGCCAGCTCAGCTGGAATTAATGAAGCTGTATCAAAACTCGAGTCTAATCAGAAAGAGCAACTAGAGAGTCTTGCTGAAGATCATAGGAGGAATTTGGAAGAAGTTATCCAAAGCTGGGAAAAGAAACTTACTCAGCGGGTTGAAGAGCTCCAGGAAAAACATGATATGGAACTGCAAGAGAAAGAGCAGGAAGTTGGAGACCTGAAACAGAAGCTTGCCACCTTCACTGCTGAAAAGGAGGACTCCAGAAGAGAAATCATCCAACTGAAGGAAGAACAGGTGAAAAGGGAGGAGTGCCTGAAGGAATTGCAAGAACACCTAAGGCAGTCAGTGGCTAGGGTTAATGCTTTGTCAGATACGGAAACGGACCTGAAAACACAGTTGAAAACATTGGAAAGTGATCTTAAACAGTCCTTGGAAGAGCGGACAAAACTTCAGGAGCAACTCAGTAAACAGAAAGCAGTTGAAGAGAAGGACAAAGCCAAAATTACTGAACTGGCTGAAAAAATGAAAACTCTCGAAGAGCAACTACAAACTGTGCAATCTTCTCAGTATAAAGATCATAAAAATTATGAGAAAAAATTAGAGGCAATTCAGCTAAAAGAAACTGAGTTTAAAAGGTTGTCAGGAGAACTTGCAGCCCAGTTAGATGCCTGTTGGAAGAATGTTGAAGCTTCATTGCAAACAAAAGGCAATGAATTAATTGAGAAATGTAATGAAAAAATTGGCGTGGTAACATGCAAAATTGCAGACTGTGAGCGCCGAACTGCAAAAGTTAAAGAAGCAATATTAATCAAAACAAGTAAGATAAGTGAACTAGAAGCTCAACTTCGAGAAATAACAGAGCATCATTCTGCTGCTACCACTTCTTTACAGAAGTCAATGCAAGTTCTGCAGGAGAAGGACAATTTAATTATGTCGATGAGAGCTGACATTGAAGGGCTTGTAACAGAAAAGGAACAATTGCAGAAAGAGGGAGGGCATCAGCAGCAAGCAGCATCAGAAAAAGAAACTTGCATAACACAGCTGAGGAAAGAGTTATCTGAAAATATCAATGCTGTTACATCAATGAGGGAGGAACTCCAAGAAAAACAATCTGAAGTGTCTGCTCTCAACAAAACAATTAATGACCTTAATGTTAGACTTGAAAGCACAGTAAGTTTAACAGAGAAGGAAGCAGCCATGTCTCTGTTAAGCAAGCAACATCAAGAGGAGCAGTTGCAGTTGTTAAACCAGATACAAGAGTTATCCTCCAGAGTTGAGACGCTGAGTCAAGAAAAAGCGTCAGCCCTTGATTGCATGGCCCAGCTGTCAGAGTGGAAGATGAAAGCCCAAACCAGGTTTGCAGAAAATGATGATACTATTAAAGATTTGCAGAGCAAACTTGAATTAAGCAATACTGCAACCAATAAAAAAGATGAAGAGCTAAGTAAACTGAAGGAGCAGCTGGCTAAACAAAATGAGAATCTTGATAGTTTAAAAAGTGAATTGGAACAAAAGCAAAACAGGAAGGAAAAGCAAGAAAGTGAGTTAACCTCAAAATTAAAAAAACAAGCATCAAAAATTGCTGAACTAGAAAAACACATTGCTCAGAAAACTTCAGAAAATGAATCCTTGGTGGAGGAGCTTAAAAAGTGTAATGAACAAAAAGACACAGAGAAAAAAGAGATAGCCTGGCAACTCCAGCAGGCAGAAAAGGTGGCTTTTGAAAAGGACAATAGATATAAGGAGGCTGAAGAAAAAGTTCTTAATCTTGAGAAGCAAATAGATTCACTGAAAGCTGATTTTGAAACAAAGGAGAGGGAATTTGATCAAATGAAGTCAGTGATGCTTAAAAGCAAAGAGGAAGAACTGAAAGAATTAGAAGAAAGACTGAATGTAGAGAACAGCACTAAGCTGGCAGACTTGAAGAAGAAGGCAGAGCAAAAAATAGGCTCTATTAGAAAGCAATTAATGTCTCAGATGGAAGAAAAGGAACAGAAATTTAAACAAGATAGAGAGGATCAGTTAAGAGAGCTGGAACAGAAAATGCAGGAGAGAGAAGCCAAAATTGAGTCTTTAGAACTAAAAATTAAGTCAACAAGAGATTCCACAGAATTAGAGAAGGAAATGCTGGAAAAACTAGAGAGTGTAAAGGCTGCTGTAGAACAAGAAAAAAATAACATGCTTGAGAGTATCCAACAGGTATATGAAGAGAAGATGCTTGTGCTACAGAAGGACTTAACTGAAAAAGATGAATTATTGCAGAAGTATGAGAAAGAACAGCGAGAGAGTAATGACTGTAATCTAGAACTTCAAAACAAACAGAACGAACTCCTTAAAAAACTAGAATATGTTGAGAAGAGCCATCAGGAAGAGCAGAGTAAGACCGAAAGCCTCAGGAAGGAACTTGAGGAGCAAACCAAAAAATACTTATTGTTAGCAGATGAGCATGCTAGTTGTGGTGGTGATTTAGCAAGCAGTAGGGAAGAATTGAAAGGTGAAGAACAAAAACATCTTGATATGGAGAATATAATTGGAGATTTCCAGAAAAAATTGCAGGAAAAGGAAGCAGTCAGTCAATCTTTAGAACAGAAGATAAAAGAGTTAGAAAATAATCTAGTGAAGAAAAATGAAGTGCATAAGATTGAGATGGAAGATACAAGTTTAAAATATGAAGAAAAGCTAAAATGTTTACAGCAACAGCTGGATGAAAGAAATGACAGTCTGAAAGCTTTTGAGGAAAATGCTGAAGAAAAAGCTAAATCTGTTTTGGAGCTGCAGAAATTACTAGGTGATATGCAGAGCCAGCAGGAGGACTTACAGACTAAACTGGAAGAGACTGAAAGGGAGAAACAGAAGCTACGCAAAGAGGTTAATAATCTTCAGAAAGACTTACGTACTCTCAGAAAAGAACATCAGCAAGAGCTTGATATAGTAAAGAAGGAGTCCTTAGAAGAAATGGAGCAGAAAATCAGGTATACTCTTTGTTCCTGTCTGTGTTATCATTTCTGTACTTCAGCCACTAAAACCTCAAGAATACTCTTCTAAAGCTCAGTTTCTAATGAGGAAATAATGGCTGGTAATTTTTTCTCACTTTTCTAAAATAGGGAAACAGAAAGAAAAGAGGTCTGACTTTTGCCAGAGTAATACTGCTTCTGATCTCTTTCAGTGGGGGTCATTTTCAGCATTGCCAGAGCATTAAATGTAATTCTGTTTTTCTCAAACAGGAAATGAAATTTAAAACTTAGTACTGAGATCTTCACGTTCAGGTGTTATCAAGAACTGTCCATAGGTATTGCGCAAAATGTGGTGTAATGCTCAGCACTCTTAATAGTTCCTCATGTAACGAATTCCCTAAGAATTCTGGTTTTTATGGCACGTTCTTTACTTCCAGATCTTCAACTCCATATCTTTTGAAAGGGTTCATTCTGGGTTGTTTTTAAATGAAACATGTATGCTTTCCAGGTGAACTAAGTAGGAGGGGAACAAAAAGATTCCCTGAATCTTACAGAATTCATATAATTCAAACCCATCCCATTCCAAAGTAGTTTTGTAGAAACTGCCACATCTCTGACCTTGCTAAACTCTTCTTGCGCACTTGTTAAACGTTTTATTTCCTCGCTGTATTTTTTTCTTTGACGTTTTTGTACAGATGCGAACAAGAAGACATTGAGTTAAAGCACAACTCCACCTTAAAGCAGTTAATGAGAGAGTTCAATACTCAGCTGGCTCAAAAAGAAAGAGAATTGGAAGCAGCAGTAAAAGAGACAATCAGTAAGTGAAAAACAAATATAACCGTAATCAGTCAGAATTGAAAGTAGTCAGAACTGAATCTTCAGTTGTTTTGGGGAAGTGATTTTACCTGGGACTGTGATAAACACATATGTGTTATGAATGCCTGGAGAACCCAGGAGAAGAACTCGCCTTGCTCAGGAAGTAACATATCAACATTATCGTTAGTACAGTTAGGAAAGTGCGTATGTAGGTGTTCATCCTTACCCTTCAGGATGGATCTTGGATCTAGCGCTCTGTTTACATCTGTCATGACAAGAGTTACCTATTGTAACCTATGTTTTTGTCATATGTATAGAAGAAAAAAAAAAAGAGTAAGACTTTGCAGGTGAAAGCACACTGGTAAGTTTCCATTGCAGTGCTACTTTGTCTTCAGCAGTACAAACTTTAACGCTGGGTTGTTGAATGTGTGGCGCTGAAGGGTGCCATTTTGAGAAAGGTAGATCCATCTGAGAATCAGAACGGCATTTTTTTAGCTGCATCTTGCAGATTTCATTCACTGTAACCACTAACAGGTGCCAACTGAATATGGTGTGTGATTGTAATGCCCCGTGGTGATAACTATAGTACAGCATATTTCAGCTTCTCTGTCCATCTTTTGCAACCATAGCGTAAGATGGAGATTAGAGAAGTGGACATAAAGTATGTTTTGACTTCACAGTTACTAGAAGTACCTCTTCAGATGAGGAATTTCTGAAGATTTACAGATTATTCAATCACTTATCTAGATAGAGTGGGAGATAGAATTAGTTGATAAATTTTGGTTGTCATCCTAACTTTTAGAGAAAAGTTCCAGGTAGAAGAAACTGCTCCAGGTATCAAACTACAGATGTATTTTTATACTTTGTAAGTATTAGGATCAAGTGACTTAATAGTTGTTGGCAGTGTGAAAAAAAGAATTTTCCTGGCAATTTTTCCTTATAGTTGCTTTCCACCCTTGCCTTCAATTATTTTTTAAATACTGTCATGATGTAATTAAAAAAAAAAAAAAAGAGCTTTTTCTAATATTGCCTAACTTTTCTTTTATAGGTAAAGCCCAGGAGGTAGAAAATGAATTGATAGAAAATCATCACATAGAGACAACTCAGCTGCATAAAAAAATTGTTGAAAAAGATGACGATCTAAAAAGAACTGTGAAAAAATATGAAGAAATCCTTGAGGTATTTTTTTGAAAAATGATATGACTACATAGATTTCAAAATAACTCTTTTTTGATTGCAAAGCTAGGCAGAAAAACTGTAATTATTCCTAGTAGAGATCTTACTGCCTGAATTGCAGTTGATATGTCTAGTGACCTGCCTTGCAATTAAGATGTTTGTTTCTGTGTTTTGTGGATATATCAGAAATTAATCCCTAGCTCTGATCGTTGAATAAAAACTATACAGATAGGTCCTTATGGCCTTGGGCAATTTGTGTACCAGATTGGAATGAGGAAAGTGGCATTTTAGCTTTACTAGAGTTGTGGCAGTGGTGCTTTTGGTTTTTTTGTAAGGATTTAAATACAGCTCTTATGGGTCAGTCTCACTCTGTATCTCCTTTTTCTGATGCTGTGTGAAGATTCTGTTCTATTCTGGGTGCAGTCTGTTTGCATAGTTCCTTTGGTTGTAGATTTCTTTTTTTACTTGTATTGAACAGTTTATTTGCATGCCATTTACAGATGGACATAGTTTAGCTCTAGTAGTGTTTCAATCAGAAGTTAGCAGCCAATTTCAGTCTAAGGATACTTTACCAAAGATGGCTCCTGTTCTAGCCAAGTTAATTAACCCAGTCCTGCTTGTGTGGCACCATAAGGTTAAATGGTTTGCAGTGGTAGAGTGTGCATCATATTGGCTTGCAGGCTTTAACTTTGGTGATCTTAGTCCTGTTTGCACAAATGATGTAATAAAAGAGAATGTCCCATTATTAGAGCCTGCAGTAATAAATGTAAGGGAGCATCTTTTTTTTTATGCTCAGTTACCAGTCCAGAATTCTTTGTACTGAACATGACTATTTCATACTAAAAATTTCTACATGCAAGCAGGTTGCTGCGTTTGATTTTTCAACTTCCAGCAGATTGAGTAGAGTTATCAGAGTTTTAAATTTTGAGTCCCCTTCTTTTCTTTCTTAATTTAGAAAAATTGCATGATATTAAAAAGATCAAGTTTTTTGGAAACATAGATCTAAACTATGCATTTCTGGAGGATTTAGATTTCTCTTACCTCAGTGTGCAGTGTTTTGCCATTCAGGTTCTCAGTTTATATCCCCAGATAGGTATGTGATTTGAGGCTGTGCAGGTGTAATTCCTCTGTTATCTGATACTTGCAGTCTGTACTGCAGTAGGTCAGAAACACACACGCTATGGTCATTGTGTGATCTTGAAGGTCTAGGCTGATTTGACTTCTGTGTCATTGGAGGACATGAACACTGCCATTTTTTGCATCTCATTGATGATGGCAATGACAGTTACTTGGAACTGCAATAAACTGTAGTTTGATATTTTAAATTTCAGAGTAAATGTTTCTTTTTTAGGTATATATATGTGTGTTTTGGTTTTGTTATTTTTTTTACCTTTTTACCTGAAAAATTATTGCAAGCATCTCAAAAGTTCAGAAATTCTTATGTGAAATTGAAAGTATGTCATGTTCATTGAGGTCTCTGGTAGAAATAGGAGCATATGTATCAGCAGATTTAGCCTAAAGTTACCAGTTACCAGTTATCACCCTAATTTTACTTGACTTGGCTCATGACAGGTTTGAAAAATTTTACGTCATAACATTTATGCAGAGGGAATTGTCTCTGTCACAAATGGTAAGAAGATGAAGCAAAAATAAAGCCCAAAGCCAAAATGAATCTTGCTCATATAACTTTGTGGCTCTCTGTTGCATTTTAAACATGGTTGCTGATGTTAAAAATTAGTCTAATTTGATCTGAGCATGTATCCTTAAAGACAAGCATGATTTATTTAATTAAGCAGTAGTCTAGAAATGGTAAGATTTTAGGTTCTTGATGGACAAAAACATCAAAAAATCCTCAAAAACCACAACCACCACCACCACCATCACGGAACATGCCAGGTATTGAGGATTTTTAACTAAAGGCGTATAAATCTATTAAAAACCCCCAATTTTAGAAACAGTAATTGGTGATATACTTCTGAGAGCATAGAAAAATCTTGTTAATGAAACGAAGCTAACAGTGTTTGGAGGTCATGGTGTTTGAGCAAGATTTTTCTTGAAGATGGATATTCTTAAAACTTTTACGCTTTACAGCAATTTTTACAAGTTACTCAGATACTATGACTTCTCATTCACTAAGAGCAGATGTGCTTTTTTTTGTTTTGGTGATGATTTTTGGGCTGAGTGGCTGCAGAGGGAGGGTGTTTCATTCTTATCTTGGGTTCAAAGAACACTGAAAATTGGCCATGCAGGACAATAATTATTTTTTTTATGACATACCCTAAATCTAACCTGGATCAGCATTCTAGTTCTACACTTGCTTTTCTAGTGAATATTCTGTATCATTATAATTTGTGCTTCTGAGATTTTTTCATAGAACAAAATTTCCATCAGCTGTTCTTTGCTTGTTTTCAGTTGGTTAATTGTACTAATTTTATTCAAAGTACTAATGCGTAGAAGGCAGTCAGCTGACTGCCCTGTGTGATTAGCATGAGTGAAACTAAACTTCTGGTTTTGTTTGGCAGTGGAGACATACACTTGGAATTGGAGTGCTGTTTTATAAGGTCCCTAACATGTGATCTCACAGAAAGGCCAGAGGGGACACAATTTTAAAAAATACTTTTTTTTGCAAAGTGTCATATGGGTAGACTAACTTCCTATGTTTGAGGTCATCGTGTTTTTCTTCTCTGCAAGAAAAGTTCATTTCCTTCCTACCGTTTTTGCCACTGCTGCTTTGCCCTACGGTGCTAGTGCCTTTCAGACCCTTGTGAATGGGGAAGTCATTGGTCATTGTTTCTGAAAATGTGCTTCAAACTGCGTTAGTGCCATCTTTGTGAGAGTGACTGAGGAAACGATTTAAGTCCTTGTGGTTTCTAGAGTAAAGGAATTAACTGTGTATCATCCTCTGCCCCTTCGTGAAGATAATGACCTTCACTCACTTACTGGATTATACTCAAATGCTGGTTTAGTGCCCAAGGGAAACAGGTTTTTTTGGTAATCTTTAAAAATATCAACTGTAGTCGTGACTCTGTAATCTTTACTGTTGAGCACCCCTGTTTGTTTCTTATTCTATTCTGTTGTCCTCCTGTGTATATAGCTTTTATACCAGATTTCAAGCATATTCTTTCTGTGTATAGTGTAACTTCTGTTGATTGCTTTATGTCCACTATACTTAAGGTTTTCAGTTATTAGATGGGTAATTGTTTTTTTCCCCTGTATTTTGAAGTCGCGTGAAGAAGAGATGACAGCAAAAGTTCAGGAGTTACAGGCACAGCTAGAAGACTTGCAAAAGGAATGCAGACAAAGGATTGCAGAAGAGGAACATTGGAACAATGAAAAAGTAAGCTGGCACTATCATTTGTTTTGGTGTGAAACTCTTGGTCTTCATGAAAATCTGTAGTTTATTTCTAGTTGGATTGTTTGTAGATATCTGGCCTTCACTTTCACATACAAAGTAAACCTCTGAAGAAGCTGAAGCATTTGATACCTACCTTTTTTACTCATCCAGTTTTGTTGTTATTAAGGGGGGGGGGGTTTTCCCTCTACATTTCTTTTAGCTGATTTTACTGAAAGCCCTTTAGAAAGAAAGGAAATGGCATTGTCATTTTTAGTGTGATATATTTAAAATTCAATTTTCAGTGGGTTCTGAAATAGTGCCTTGAATATATCAGTTATAGACAGAATGGCCTTCATTGAAAGAAGACTGATTTCATGCTTTTGTCTTTCTGGTAACACTTTTTAATTTGAGGAATTCTTTGATTAAAATATTACTAGTTATTACACTGAGGAGAGGAAAAGTGTATGAGTTGTTGAGTCATTGATGAGAATTCGTATTGACCTTCTGTTTAAATTTTTTATTTTGACAACAGACAGCTCTGGGGAGAGCAAATTTATATAACTCCATGAGACTAGTTATTTTTATAAGTACATGGGTTTTTGGTAATTTTGATTTTTATCATCTTCAGTTAACCCACTGTATCAGAACTAGATGATTGATATTTCTTTCTTCAGTGCTTGATATACTCAGTATTTTTTATGCATTTTAATCTGAATTTTTGTTGTTGTTGTTCTAGGTCACACTAACAGAACTAAAGGTAAGTCTCACATGTTACTTATTTTGCCCTCTAATACTTCTGTTTCAGAGCAGTTTGAAAGCTGAAATGCTGTTTATAACTTTCTGTGTGTTAAAAGGAGAAAGAGATTTTTTCCAGAGGTAGTTATGATGTATTTTCATCAGTTCCTTGATGATTTCCATATGTGACTGTTCTTTCAGGCACAGCTTGCACAGAAGACAACATTAGTCAACGATTCAAAACTGAAAGAGCAGGAATTGAAAGAGCAGGTAAGGGTGATGCTGAACGAGTAAAAAGTATTCTTGTTTGATACTCTGTGTTTTCAGTATTGAAAGGTTTGTTCTTTTCAAGTGGTGATGTGGCACATCTCCACACAAGGTACTATGAAAATAGTAGGCAAACAAAATAGTTTTCACTCATACTTGCTCTCAGATCTGTGTACTTTCCAAAGTACTCTTGTATCCACTGAGAATGAAAATACCACATGCTTGTGATACTGGTTAGCAAAGCAATTGCACTGTGATAAAGGTAACAGTGCATGTCATGAAACTCTGGGTTTTTATTTTCAAAACTAAAACTTTTTGATGACGGTTTTTGTCATGTGCTTTTTTATGTATGCTTTATATATATATATATATATAAATAAAAATGTGGATATATAATATATACATAACATCTACTATAGTTATTTTTATGCATATATACACCTATACACACATTTCCTTAAGTAGTTTCATAGGAGATGGTGTTTAGCGAAAACTGTTTCAGTGATGCTTATTTCACCTGCTTGTCAACACCATTTATCATTTTGACTGTTCTCTATTTAGATTCATGTACTGGAAGACCGGCTGAAAAATTACGAGAAGAACATGTACGTCACACCAGTTGGAACACCCTACAGAGGTAAGTACACAGTTTTCATCAGAAAGAGATTTTTCATTTGTTTGAAAGATACACTTTGGTCTAGACAATGTATTAAAATGTCAGTCTCCTTAAGACACTCATGTAATATTTTTGTGACATCCTTGTTTCGTCTTGTCTGTTATAATAGAGTTGGTGTGTGATTTCAGATGAGCAAATCACACAGCATTTTGTTTGTTGTTAGGCTTTTATGTCATACAGTTAAAAGAGCTCTATACATCAGAGTTCTTAAACTCTCTGCCGTGCAGGTCCCAGGTGACAGGGACAGAGATGGGCACGTGTACAGCATGGCTCAGGCAGGCACTGAATGCCCCATGCTGAGCTGGAACACATCCCCTGTGCCCTTGGCAGGAGCCAGGGGGGGTGGGCATCCCAGGAGAGGCCGATCACAGCCACTGAGGGCTGTGAGCACCCCCAGAACACTGACAGGGGTAGATGTGCACTGCTCATGTGCTCTCCTTTGGACATTGGTTATCGACCACTTTGGAGACAGAGTATGGACCACTGGACCTTCTCTCTGGTGGTGTACTGTTTCTCTCAGGCTCTGTTTTAAAAAATCCACGGGGAAATGAAGAGGTATTGCTTACCTCCAAAAGATTTGCGACTGCTTAGTTGAGGAACACAGTCCTGCATGAGACTGAGGGCTCAAGAACTGAACCTCGCTAGTATCAGAGATGCAGAGTTTTGCCGTCTTGGGGAAACCCATCTCCGTTGGATGAACTCAGGAGACTTTCAGAACCCACATGTTAACACCTATTCTTTGCAAATTTTTGCAGACGGTCAGATTATCTCAGAGTGATGTGCAGCTCTCACTTTCCCCCCCCTCGCCCTCCCCAAAGGTCCATGTCGCCTTCCCACAAGGTGACAGAGCCAAGGATGGGATGTCATTATGGGTATTGAATGCCTTCTGCTAGTGCAGGGCTGGGAAGAAATGTCGTCAAAGATTTCCTCAGTGTGTTCTGATTGGAATAGAAACAGGTAGGAAGAAGCATAGCATAGCATAGTTCAGCTGGAAGGAACCAACACCAGTTACCTACTCCAAGTGCCTGACCAGAAGTTAAAGCATGGCTTTAAAGAGCACTGTCCAAATGCCTCTTCAGTGCTGACAAACATGGGGCATCAACCGCCTCTCAACGAAGCCTGTTCCAGGGTTTGGCTACCCTCTGGGTAAAGAAATGTTTCATCACGTCCAGTGCAAACTTCCCCTGATGGACGCAGGTTTCAGCCATTTCCATGTGTTGTGGCTCTGGGTACCAGGGAGAAGAGATCATCACCTGCCTCTCAACTTCTCCTTCTCAGGAAGCTGTAGAGAGTGATAAGGTCACCGCTCAGCTTCCTCCTCTCCAAACCAGACAAACCCAGAGGACATGCCTTCCAGCACCTTATCCAGTAGCAGGGGTGCCCTCCTCTGGATTCATTCCTGTACCTTATCATTCTTTTTAAATGGTGGGGCCCAGAATTGCCTGCAGTACTGCAGGTGAGACTGCACCAGCACTAAATACAGCGGGACAACCATCCTCTGTTGGCTGGCTGGTGATGCCGTGTTTGATGATGAGGTTTGACCTATTGGCTGCCAGGGCACACACTGCTGACTCCCGTTGAGCCTCCTGCCAACCAGCAGCCCCAAATGCCTTTCTTCAGGGCTGCTGTTACTCCGTCCCAGGTGCAGAATCCAGCATTTGCTCGTGTTCGGTTTCATGCCATTGGTGACACTTAGATTCATATGAGTGACTTGCAGTATAAATATGCCCTTATTTTTGTTTATACAGATGGAAACCTTCACCATACTGACGTTTCCATTTTTGGGGAGCCTACAGAGTTTGAATACTTGAGGAAAGTGCTCTTTGAATATATGATGGGTCGTGAGACGAAGGTACGGAAATTTGTATGTGGTGACAGGTGATTCAGGTTAGAGTACAGTTTAACACCCTTGCTGTACAGATGTGAAATACCATGTGTTTGTGATTTGTTTATTACTGACACGGGATTCAATAGGCTTTCACATTTGTTTTCCAAAGAGGCATGGTCCATAACTTAAAGCTTTGTCAGCATGCCCAGATCAGTGGTAGGAGGAGGAGGCTTTCACATCTCTCACCAGTGTACCTATGAAGACAAAAACGTTTGTGGATAGATAGTGTTTTATTAGCAACAGTCCTGTTGTCATTCAGTCTTAATGTACTAGCACCATATTAGCAAAAGTGATCTTTTGATGTCATCTTGACACAAACGTAGCAGATAATGGATTAAATAATAGTTTGTTAATAGCGCTGAAGATGATGAAGTATCTCTTCAGTTTTTGCTTAAAGATGTTTTGTAGAGCTCCCAAATCTGTGCATCTTAGATAGTATTAATTTACTTTTAAAAGTAGAGAAAAGCTGTTCAGTAGGCTTCTTGTATGCTGCAAGTTGTGAAATCATTCCTAAGCTGGACTTTTACTAGCTTCTTACAGTACTGGTGCTTAGAGATTGACCAGGTTCAAAAGAGGCATGTTGTAACACAAATATTTTTCTTGGATGATGAATTCTACTTGGATGAATTTTTGTATTTGGTTTTTTCCTCCTCCCTGGAGTTCTTCCACTGTTGCCCTGCTTTCAACTTAGACTACTATAAAGCAAAGAGGTTTTATGTAGGTTTCTGTGTTAATTAGCTTTGTTCTTCATTGTGCTCTGTACAGAATAAAACTTGGACTGTGCAGAGCATCTTGTCCTTAGGGGATTCCTCATTCTCTCTCTTTTTATCCCATTTTTCATTGTGATATTAATTCCTTTTTTATTAAAAATAGAAATCCCTGATCCAAAAACCCCAGAATCACTAGTTACCTTCTGTTCACAAGCCTATGGCTCGTTGGATAGCTCTCCTACTTAAACAATGAAATAGTTAAAGGAAAATACCTACAGTAGTAGATTTTATGATTTTGTATTGTGAGGGACTTAGACAAGGGAAAATACTAAAAAAATCCGTCAGCAATGTTTGAGTTTAAAAGAAGTCTTGAAACAGCTTCAGACAACTATTGCATATAACTGATGCACATAGCAAATTTTCATTCAAGAAAACCTAATCTGAAACCTCTTATTTGCTCATCAAGGCTATCTGTCACTGATATTCAAAACATTTCTAGACATGCCTCAAAGCTTTGGAGTATAAATTGTTACATTTTTTTTCTTTTTAACAGTGCTATACTAGAATTTCCATTTCTTCAATAACAGCAACAAATTACAATAAGTGCTAAAGAAAATTGTCTTTAGGTCTTGCTTCTGTGTTTTTTTCAGTCTCCAGTTTTGCTTCAAAAAGTAGTTTCAAGCTGATTTCATCTGCTGGTTTCCTTTCAATCGTTAGATGTGTTGCTGCAAGACACTGATCTTAGTATCTGCTCAGGATTATATCATACAATCTTTAATTTACGGAACTGTACCTTGAGAACTGGTTTCATCTTGCTACACTGGCTGGAGAACCATGAGCAATGATGGTGCGATCGAGAAAATTTTTTAACACTGTCTTAAGCATGTTAGGAAAGGATTGACGTGCTTTTTCTCCCCCCAAACACAGTCCTTGAGTTAAAAGATCTGTATTGTGATTTATCCCCTGAATGCAGATATAACTTTCTCTCAGCTTTTATTTTCCTGGACCAGAAGAGTCATTTTTATATCTAATTTTCTCTTGTAAGATCATTTGGTGGCCCTCCGCTGCGCATGATCTCCTTTTATAGTACCAATATATATGCCATGTCTCAAAGGTGATTCACTAGTGGAGTTGGTGATACCTATGGACATGTTTCCTCTTTATTGAAAGGAGTCCAAAGGAACCTGTGCAGATTATCTAGGATGGATTGCCGTTTATGCAGCCTTGTAAATGGTTCTGGAAGACTATCAAGACATTAATGAATGCACCAATTAGGTTATAGTGCTGGAGAGAGAAATATAAAAACATAAGAGAAATGTGGAGGGTTGATCCGAATTTTAAGAATCCGGAATAACGGTCATAACGTGTAACCTGTAATTTATCACACTCTTTGTAAACTGCTTGACCAAGGTGTGTGCGTGTCTTTGCAGGGGGGCTTTACTGTCTTTAATTTTAAAATATTGCGGAGCATTTTTGTGCATGTGGAATTACTTATAGATAACATACATCTTTTTAGACAATGGCCAAGGTTATTACAACAGTGCTAAAGTTCCCAGCAGATCAGACTCAGAAGATACTAGAACGGGAAGATGCTCGACCAATGGTAAGTTATATAAGTAAAGCAAGTTTATGCATGAGGATTAGGTTTAAAGAATAAGGAATTAGAAACTTATTTTTAAGTCCCCTTTTACCTGTGTCTTCATTCAGCTGAGCTCCTTTTCTTCCTTCTTCCCTCTTCGTCAGTGGAATATCAAATTGGAGCTCTAGATTTGAGTTTGCAACAAGAGTGAGAAAAAAGCAAGCATATTTTCTTTACTAGTATTTTTCCTCGTCATTTAAGCCATATTTCTCACAGTGATGGGTACAACAGAACAAAGCAAGTCCAGTCATTACTACTATTCTGCAGATGAATTTTCTAAGTAAAAAAGTAATCTGACAGAAAATTCATGTTTCTTAAATTCAGAAGTTTCTGTGGAAGTCATACTAGTTTTCACTGGCCTTTCATATATATTTATTTAGCACATGCAAAACCAGAATAAAATAAAAATTTGAACATTTTTACGTTTCATTTGAAGTAGTTACACTAAAATCCTTTTGATCCATTGAAACAAATTTTTTAAAAAAAATCTGTATTTTCATTTGCTTACAGTATCACATCTGAGCAAAGTGTTAAATACTTCAACATTTTCCTGGACACTTAGCATGTTTGAGAATGTCTTGCAATCTTAAATGTTTAAAATACTTTTAGAAGTATATAAATATTGATAATACTGCAGCTCCAGTAAGTACCATGTATCCTAAACATGATTTTCTCTCTGACATTCAAATAGAAAGCTGAGGCCTTTTTGTTTCATTTTGTTTTGGCAAGCTAGAGTAATATTTAGGAAACATTTTGAGATCAGGGAGATGGACCTTATTTTGCAGTCACTTCAACTTTTTGAAGTTCTTTTCTGTTCTTCCTACAACAGAATTTCATGACTTCTGGTACGAAATAAAACTTTACCTTGAATTCATCCAACAAGTTTCATCCTTGGTATTAAATTTTGGCTAAAATGTATGGTGAGGGTTATTTTGCAGGCTGCAGGTGCTTTGATTGTTAAGGATATTGCCATTAAAAGACAGTCCCTTCTTGGCTCAGATCAGCCTATGAATTTTCTCCTTTCCAAATCCTCAGAGATTGAATTAGACATCTAATGGATACTCAAATACTAGGGCATATTATGAAGGAAATAGTTTTTTTTTTTCCTTCACTTTCGAAGTTAACTAAGTTTGTTTGCTGAAGCACAAATTATTTTGGGCGATGAGTCTTTTGTAATTCTGTTTAGAACTAAAAAGTTAGATCTTTATGAATTTTTCTGTCAAGAAATATGCTTGATTTTTTGGGGTTTTATTTATTGACATTTACTAACATGGTAGTGATGTTTCTCTGCACTTAATATTGGAGTAATGCTGGTATTTGAAAATATTCAGTGTTAAGATCTCATGAGCAATAAAGTTCTGAACTACAAAATAAATGTGTATTTTAACATAAAGCTTGTTTGTATTTTAGTTTACTGCCAGAACATCTGTCATTTTAACATGTAAACTGTTAACTAATTGTGCTACTAGAGTAACTATGTGGTACTAAGTATCTATGAGTAATTATATACCCTCTCAGTGGGGTTGTATTTAACAGGTTTCTGAAAACTTGTAACAGTACAAGGCCAATAAACATACATTAGATTAATGTACCATCTTCACTAATCTAGTTTCTGCTACATGGTTATTGTGTTCTAACTGCAGCGATCTCATCAGTAAACTGTAGGTGTTCACAGAGCTCTTATCTATTAACACTCTATAACACTGTTAACACAGTAGTCCAATAAGCTCTTTTCTTCCTGGCTTTGTAGTTTGCCTCACCTCGCAGTGGTATCTTTTGAATATCCCATCAGTCTGTGCTTAGTTAGCATGTGGGTGAGTGAAGTCTAATACATACTTGTTTTATTTAAAGATGAAACATGTATTATGAGATTAATCATTCCTCTGCTTTTTTCTTGCCTGTTTTCCTTTCTTAAAAATCAAATATTTGTTCTACATGTGTATGGTAAATTTTATTCTACTCTTAATCATGTTTTATTTTACAAAGCCAAGTTTGAAAATGGTAAATATTGATTCAAAACAGATCTTTTTGAGGTATAAGCATAACTTCAAGTATTGATTTAGCTACAGAAATCTCTGAAAAAAAATTCAGATTTTAAATTAATTAACATGTAATATTGGATTTTATTGCACTTGGCTTTGTTTTGTCTTTATTCACTTTCTGAGTTCCTTTTTTGAATAGGCAAATAAGTCAGATTTGTGGGAAACATACTGTACTGCTGGAAATGAACTACATCTTTTAAATATGAGAACAAATTATTCTAAAAAAGATTGATGAAATATTCTCTGTAGAGGGATTAGGATATGATTGCGTGTGAACATATTACCTTTGTGAATCTCAGCTTTGGTTTGGTGTCGAGCAGAGTTAAAGCAGAGGCATTAGGGAGAACAATTAGGTGAGCTTTATAGTTTCATTATGAATCTGCAATGCTAGTTGTGGCATTACAGGAACAGAACAGCTGACTTAGGCCTAGAGACACGGGTTGCATCAGACCAGCCAAGCTAAACAAGCAACAAGCAAGCAGTGGTGGTTGAGGGAGGAATACAATATGGAAGTACACAGGAAAAAGCTTTCTGTGCTGACTGATAAGGTTATAATTTGAGTCACTAGTGGCATTTGGTATATAATAAACTCTGCAGATAAATTCTGTAGCCTATGGTCAGCTCAACTTTTCCTCCTTCGCAGCTGGAAAGCTTTGCACAGTTGCCAGGAATTGATTCAGTGCACGTGAAGCAGTTGCTGTCCCTTGGCTAAAATGTAGTTGTTGTTCTGTATCACCACCACAGCAAAGCGGATTAACTTAGGCTGTTTCCATTGCTAGTTACCACAGGGCGGTTGATAGGTTATCTTCCTCTCTTGCAGTCATGCAAATACAGCCTTCAACACAAAATAATACTTCTTTCAAAGGAAAAAAATTGTTCGTCTTTACTAACAGTCATGGTTTCCACTTTGTGATTTTTTAAACCTTTGAATACAATGGAGAATGCACTTCATTGCACTTAAAATGCAATAGAGTTTGGACTGTTCACCTCCTGATCGCTTCTGACAAAATCAGCAACTGTTTTTAATAGCCCTCAGTTGAAAAGAATTGAATTGTTGATAATAGTGGAACAAAGCTATTTACAACACTATTTCAGAAGGTGTGTTCGAAACTTACATTCTTGTCATGCTGTTATAATGCTGGTGTAAAAAATTTAGATGTTCTCAGCTGCATTTGAAACATGCCACTGAGGGCTTGTTGATGTTGACCTTAATGTCAGCAATTACCAGTTACACTTTCAGAACTTAAACCAGTATATATGTAAACTGTTCAGACCTCATTATTGGATTGCAATTGCTTACTTCATCTCAAGTATTTTTGTCCCTTATTCTTGGATGTGTATACCTTAGAAATGAAGGTGATGCTGACTTAATTGTGCAGGTGGTCAGTATTTTCGTGTTAGAGGAGGCTTTTTGCTAGCTCTGAAATTATACATTATCATTTCAAGTTTGATGATAGGCCTTTATGCAGAGAGGACGACCTTGTGTTTCATTGGATTAATCTGCAGAGATGTGGTAGACTATTTCCAGTGAGACTTCTGACTGGTTTGCTACAGCTTATTTCATTTTCATCAGTTTCTCAACTGTGTTGCAGGTACTGTAATAGAATTGCTTGCTCAAAATCAGTTAATAATTTGGCAGTTTAATTTACATGAAATTCTTCTACCTGCTAATCATACAATAAATAATTTCATTATTTTAATATTAAGATTATCAAAGTTGCTCTCAGTAACGTAACATTTGTTCATTTCTTCTAATTTTTCATTCTTCTAGTCATGGCTACGACCATCTTGAAGAATTTGTGATGAGAATGTCTCATGACACTGCTGCTTAGAAATATTTTTATATCTCTGTTGTTTTCCCTTGAAAAGGGACAAGAAGAAAAGCTATTATTCAAGGTCACAAATGGAACAGCAAGAACCAAAACTCAGCACCATCTTTGGACCATGAGTATAGTTAAAACTGCCTTGACAGAAATTCTAATCAGGGGTTATTTGGTGATGAGTCTTTCTCTTCTATTGAATACTGTCTTCTATTTTGTGTTAAAAGTTATTTTTTTAAAGGAGAGAAAAGACTTTATCCTAGGAAGGAATTACCCACTACTGTATCTTTATACAGGTTTTACTGGGTGTTTTTTAAGAGTTGAAATAAATTGTTTGTTTTTTCTATTTATTTTTTTTTTAATTTTTGAATGAATTGTGCAATACATTTTGAATGAGTAGTGGTTGAGGTGATTTTTCTGATGAACTAGGAACTTCTGTTGACTATTCTCTCCTGATTTGATCTTGATTGTTTGCTAAAGGTCACTTCTATATGCTTTTGCCTACAATAAATCCAAATTGCAGTACCTCATTTGTTTACTCCTAGCTTTTGTACTTATATTTTTGTGGAGAAAAGGTATGTTCCTGTAAATTCCTGTAAATAGTTAATACGTAACTGTATCATATGCTGATCTGTGACTGTTGACAGCACTAATCTAAATAGAGATGAGATGAAATAAAGTTTATTTACTGTATAATTTTGGAACATCTTTGGTATGACTTTTCTTTGAAAGGATCTACCAGTATTGTTCTTATTCCTGTTTGAGACATCCTTAGCTGAGATATTTCCAGGCTGAAATCGCTCTCATAAAAAGGGCTACTCATTAAAGTACATTAAACTGTACGAAGTCAATGGAGACCTTCAGGTTTTCAAGGGATCACAACCTGTGAAACAGACACGTGGTAAGCTGAAAAGCTGATGTAAGAATGTAGTGAGTGGGGAAGCTTGTGTTGTAAAAGTTTTAAATTATCACAGAATCACAGAATGGTTTGGATTGGAAGGGACCTTAAAGATGATCTATTTCCAACCCTCCTGCCTGGGACACCTTTCACTGGAACACATTGCTTAGGGCCCCATCCAATTTGAACACTTCCAGGATGGGGCATCCACAGCTTCTCTGGGCAACCTCTTCCCACTGCCTCCCTATCCTCACAGTAAAGAATTTCCTCCTATGATTGTCTCTAAATATCTCCTCTTTCAGCTTAAAACCATTCCCTCTTGTCCTGTCGCTATCTGCTCAGGTAAAAACTTGCTCTGGAAGGCTGCAATGAGGTCTCCTTAGGGCCTTCTCTTCTTCAGGATGAACAACCCCGTCTCTCCCGTCATGTCTTCATAGAAGTGCTCCATTCCTCATTTACCTGTACGTTGTTATTATCCTTGTCACTGCGCTGGATCCTTCCCATTGGTTTTGTAAATGGCCTGCCAGAATTTTATCAGCTAAACTTATGCCATTGAGACAGGCAGTTTCTGTTTCTATTTGGACTGAAAATTCCAGTGGGATTAAATGTGAGATGACTTTGGTATTTGGATGTGCAGTAAAAGAAAGAAGAGGATGGAAGTACCATGTTCCTGGCCTTTCCCTGGATAATCTTCCTTGCCAAGAATGGAGAACTGAAATTTTTGTGGACTGACACAGTTTCATATGCATCACTTGTAGCTGAAATAAGTCATCCCAAGAGCACTCTGCAGTGTGAGAGACAAGTGTTCCATTCACCTCCTCTAGCTGCTTTGCTTCCCTCCTTCCTCTGGAGATGGATGAACCTTTTGCTCTCTCCAGCATGTCATCCCACATTTCCTTTAACTTCGTTGGAGAGCTGCCTGAGCATCGCTCAGTGCCCAGGTAATTAACTGAAAAGCCCCATCAGGCCCTCTCACTTCCTTGCTTCAAAAGGCAGAGAGATTTGACTTTGTAGTGCTAATGGGATTGAATGTCATTTGTGGAATTTACTTCATCGTGGCATATTGACTTTCTGCCTAAATCAAATTACTTTTATTCATATTGACTGCACAGTTATAAAAAACCCCCATGAAAATCTTTTTATTAAATGTTATGAATCTCCCTGCTGATCCGATGTAAATGCCCTATTGTTTTCACTTGGTGCTTTAATGAGCAAATCAGTTCTTGCAGTTTTATCATACACTAAAGGCTGAAGTTACTGATAAAGTGGCTTTTCCTTTTTATTTGATATTGACCACTGTGTCACTTAAGACTGGAAAATTTTCCCATCTCCATAATCTTGGTCATACTTAAATGAAGAAGAGAAGACTCTCACTACTCCAAACTTTTTATAAGCCAGCTTGAACAAGAACAGTAAATAATTATACCACTAGGCTTTACGCAGCCAGTATAAAAACACCTTGATGACTGGAAATCCCTTCCATCACTAATCTTTTTTTTTTTTTTTTTTTCACCATCAAATTCTGTAGTTATTACTTCTCTACTTAACCTGTCCCTGAAATATTCCTATGCTAACGTCCACTTTCTGGCATCACGGTCAGCATCAAAAATGGCAGTTCCTAAACAGCAACATACACATGTTGCACCAGAGTACTTGCTCGGAGGGTGATGCTTAAGGGCAACGATTGCGAGCAGGTGGGGGAATGAGAGCAAGGCACAGCGGAGAGAGCTTTGGGTGTGTGGGAGGGGCCGGCTGTGGGACCCGCAGGGGCCGCCAGGGGGCGCGGGGCGTGGCGGGGCCGGGCGGGGCGGGCAGGGAAGCGCCGGCCCAGCTGGGACTCGGCGTCGGGGGCAGCGCGGGCTCGGCGGGCTCGGCGGGCCGGGGCTCATCGCGCCGGGGCTCATCGCTGAGAGGCGCCGGGACGGGCGGCTGCTTCGGGGCTGGCAGGATGCCGGCGGCGCGGCGGCGCGGAGCGCGAGTGCTGTGGCCGCTGCTGTGGGTGGCCCTGGTGCGCTGCTACAACGTGGACGTGGGTCGCCCCGTGGTTTTCCAGGGTCCCAACGGCTCCTTCTTCGGGTACTCGGTGCTGCAGCACTTCCACGACAGCACGCGGTGGTGAGTAGCGCGGCCCCTGCGAGCCCGGGGCCGGCGGCGGGGAGCGGCCGGGCCAGCGCTGCCAGGAGCCCGTCTGTGGGGGCAGCCGCATCCCCCGCAGCGGGGCGGCGGGACCCGGGTCCCCCCGGCAAGGGCGGGCAGCGAGGGAGCGCCTCCGGCCCGGCTGCGGGGGCTCTGCCCGCGCTCGGTCCGCCCCGTCGGGCGGCTGCGGTGGAGGCAGCGCGGTGGCTCCGCGCCCCTGGTGCGGGAGGCATTCCCCCGATGGGAGCGGAGTCCGCCCGCGTTTGGAGGTGTTTTAGCGCGGGGATGCGCTTCTCGAGCTGGCAGCAGGCGCTCGGCGTCCTCAAGCGCCAGCCCGCCCGTGGCCGATGGCTCGGCGCTGTGCGCGGCCCCGCTCCCTGCGGGAGATAGTGAGCAGCTCATGGCCCCGGCAGAAAGTGCACGGGGCACAAAAGGTGGCTGAGGGGTCATGCCGTGTTAAACGGGAAACGTTTCTAATGCCGATCACCTCCAGCGGGAGCAGCGCGCTCTGCGCTGACGGAGTTGATATCTCTGCGCTCAGCCTGGCGAGGCACAAAATCCGTCCGGAGGCTGGAGAGACGCTCCCAAATTGAGAGGCGTTTGTCCCCTTTGTGTGCCCGCTCTTGGCGTGAGGGACCGTAGAGGAAATGCCTATGTAACTTTAAAAAACAAACAAACAAAAAAACCCAAAACAAAACAAAAAAACAAACAAAAAAAAAAAAAAACCAAAAACAAACCACAAAAAACACCAAACCAAAAACCAAAACACAACAAAAAAAGGCCGATGAAAAGGAAGTTTATCTACATCTCAAAAAATGATAAAACTGGCAAGCTTCTTCTTTTCCTATTGATTGAAAAGAGCCTCGGAGCATAGTCTGTCTCTTGTCTGGGTTAGAGGCTCTTTGTTACAATTAAAAACTGATTTCTCATAATTGGCCCTAGTTGGTGTCGTCTGGTGCATTTCTAATGTGAGTAGGAGCCGTTGCTGCCAATAAGTGTCCACAAAGCATGTCTTTATCTTTTATACTTAGATATGGCCCAATGACTCAGCTATTGATATTGGAACTTTGGTGCACTGTGGTGGTATAAATAAATGTATTCATCCTGGCGTTCAGTTCTTTAAAAATGAATTTCTTTCACACCCTTTAGTTCACAAGTAATTCTATTCCCTGGCTTTCTCCATAGTGGCTTTTACAGAGCATTAATTTTTAAGGACTTATCAGAAGACTTAGTAGAGGAAAAGCACCCTGGGAGAAGAGAAGCAGAGCTCTCAGTTTAAAGCAATGCTTAACTTTGGTCAGGAACCAGTGAAGGATGCAAAGGCTGAAAGCAGCTTGTATTCAACACAGATTGCTGGGGATTTGCAGGGGTGTGAATGAAATGCTGATCTAGTACAGTATGATGGGATGTAAATGATGGAATTTGTTGCTCCTTGTGTAAATGTCCATTGTTCTGATTGATAATATGAATTATCTTCAGATAGCACCTGTTGGTTTGATTGTTTGGAAGGGGAGGTAGGCTAGGAAGGTGAGTCTCCCAGATATCCCACTTTGTTTGGAAACATGCTGGACTATAAGTGTTGAGCACCTGTCTGAAGGCAGGGATCTGTGAGAAGTCTAGTGTTCAATATTAAAGTCTCTGGTTATGCAAACTTCGTTTTTTTTGAAAGTGGAGGTGGTTCATGGAGCATTAGCTATGGCACCCAGAGAAAAACAAAACAAAAAAACCAACAAACATCTAGGGTCACTAAATAGTTTTAAATAAAGAAATTGCTAGCCATAACACCCAGAAGGGTTAATAGCAGCCTCATATGGCCAGCATCAGCACTGTCAGAAATCTTGAGGGTGGCATTGTCACCACTGATGGAAAAGCTCCTCTTTTCATTGTGGAATGAGAGAGTTTGCCTTCACAGGTACTTCAAAATCCTGCCCCCAACAGACCCTGGGGTAACAAGTTTGGGAGACACGTATTTTTACACTCTCCTTGATTCTAATTTGCTATGTGCAGTTATGCTCTTGATGTTTGCGTGCATCCTGAAGGTTAATGATAAATCTCACTTAGTCGTGTATGCAGTCTTCTTCCAGTTTTCTGAAGATGCCGCTCCCTGTACTGAATGAGCATATTCCAATTGCAAGTACGTTTTTATTCACACTACAACATCATAGACATTTAGTGTTTAACATATTTCTTCTGAAAAGCTTAAAAATCTGACCAATCTTCCTTGGCATTCAAAGCATTAAGGGCTGAACCCTAGTAAGTACCTTTAGGTATGCCCTCTTCAACTGGGCATAAAAGCCTTCAGCATTATATAGTAGTATTTCAAAACCATATTTATACTGTACAGAATCTTATACATCCTTTCAGAGCAGAAAGTCTCTGATTTCAATTTTAAACTGATTACCTGTTTCAGGTTACTGGTGTACAATATACAATCCCAATTTCTTAGATGAGTGCAGAGGGAAATGCTTAGTGGAACTGTCAACGTTTTTCAGCTTTGTCAGGTTTCTGTTGCAAAGCTGTAGAAATATTTCCTTAACTGGCTTGTTAGTCAACAGGTGATTTTTTTTCCTTCTCTTCTAAATGTGATATTCTGGGGAAAGGCTGAAATCAGTTACAGGGAATATGTGGTAAAAATGTTTTCTGTTCATCCTGTTATAACATAAAGCTCCTCTTAAAAGTAATAGGCTTACTGTTTGGTTTTTGTGTGTTAGTTTTTTCTTTCTTCTTGAAGCATTTATATACCCAAGGAAGAACTATGATTTAAGTTTTCTCGTGTCCATTTGGCTGCAGTAGAAAGTAGTTAAGCTAAATTAACTTTAGACAGTGGTATTTTGGGCATTCATGACTTCCCCAGTGAGCTGTGCACTGTATGTGAGCCTGCAAAAATGTGATCAGTCATATCTGAGGCTGATAGGGCTCCTGCCCATCTAATATTGTTTAATATATTAATAGGCTCTGGAGCATTTGAAACTGTTCAGGGGCTTCTTGCTCTTTATTGCTTGAGGGCTGGATGCTCCCCTCACATGCTGACCAACACGAGAGCCGTGTTGTTTGCGGTGTGCTGTCCGTGTGCTGGTATGTGTGTGCATATCTGTGTGTATATACACGTGTGTGCACACTTATGTGGTCATGGATTCACATTAAAGTGGTGTCTGTAATAGCCAGGCCCGTTTCAACTGTTTGTTTTCCAAGACCACAAAGGCACGTGTTTGTATTGTCGACTGCAGGCTTGCGGTAAACTGATTCAGGGTTTGGTGATTCTTCAAGATTTATATGAGCCAAATATTCTTGTAGAATGAAAGAAGGGGGGATGTTTGGTTTGAAATATTACATCAGATAAACGTGAATAGTCAAGCTGCTACACAGTCCTTGGCACAGAAATTATAGTGGGATATAAGTGTTCAGCCACCACAGCAATGGTGGAGCAAGTCAGTGCCTTTGATCTTTCCTGAAATAGTTGATTGCAAAGATGGTTCCATTTAGAAGGGTTTTGCACACTTTTTTATCTCAAAAAAAGTTTCTTATCACAGGTGTGCTGAGGTTATTGTATTTCTGATTATGCCTGCTTTTCCTTCCTTAAATGGGTTTTATGGCTGTAAATCTTGACAGGTTTGCTCAGTTACCCATCATTGCTGTTTTCAGCTGAGTGAGGAACCAGGTGGCTACTTGCATCTGGAGCAGAGACAAGCTGAAGTGCTTCCATTCTCTGGGTGTAGTTTTGAAACTTGGACTAAAGACTCAGAAAATGACCCCAGACAGTTTAAAAAGAAACAAATGTCATCTTTTTCCCCAGTAAAAAATGTTAATAATGTGAAATCTTTGATTGTTGTTTTTTAAAATGTTACTTTATTTTCTCTCCTTTCCCCTCTTTATGCCCGCTTCTGGCTGACACCCTCGAATCCCTAGCAAGTCCAGGGTGACCACTTTATCATTCCTGGCAAAACTATCTGGCTTGAAAAAGTAATGGAGTCAGTTTAGTTGAATGGTGTCCTGTGAGTTTTACAATACGGAATGGGTCTGTTTTCTGTGCTGTTGCATCATTCCCTCAGTCCTGCTCTTCACTGAATCGCGCTGTTCTGCACCTCGGGCTGATGGATACGTTTTGTTAGTTTGTCACGTACTTGTGTGTATCCAGAGGGAAGGGTGGGACAGACGGACCCTGTGGTGGCTGGGAGTTGTGTTGCATAGTCTAAGCAGTGATGCTGTAGGAGCTACCGTGGCATTTTGGGGAACCTGAACTTGCTGTCACTGGTCACGGGTCATCCAGCCCTCCTGCTTCTTGCTCTGCATTTAATGGATGAAACACAGAGGTTTGTATTTCAAGTACCTGGGGTTCTTATTGCAAGTAACAGAGATCTTTCTAAAGGGGAGAAACTCAACTGGGATGTGATGGCAGTGCACCCTCTGGTACTGCTTTAGAAATCAGCTCTGGTATGCAGGGATATTTAAAGACTTCTTTTCCCTGCCACTTAACATTGCAGTGAGGTGAGGTACCTACGGTCCTTGAGTTGTGATAGCCTGCAGCATGTCAGCAGCGATTAGGCAGATGCTTAATGTGCGTGGCATCTCTCCAGCCATTGGTTGGCTCTGCACTTTTTCTCCCTGTTCCTTTAAAATCCAGCACTTATTTTCCAAATCTGTATGTCCCAAGGGTCAATCACCTGTGAAGTGATTGTTACTGTTCTACAGGAAGTAATCTTACAAAGGTGTGAATTTCCCTTTGGCCAAGAAAGCTTCTTGTCATCCATTAATATTAGCTGCTGTGACTCCTGTGCTGGAATGGATTCTGGTCATGTATCTGTGTTGTTGTCTCAGTACAGATGAAGGTGTTTTGAATTGACTGTGCTGAGTATGAATTCAAGAAGAGAGGGTTAAGTGGCCTTTCTGCCTACTGCTCCTTATTTTGGTTTAGACCCCAATATTTTTTTCACAGAGCCAGTGGGATGAGGCTGTTCCTTACAGATTTTTTTGCACCTCAAGCAAAAGTGATCCTAAAAAAGCCCCAAACTCCAATCCTTCTGCCATCAGTTGTCTTTCATAGGAAGAAATCTCTCTCTTGAGGGGATTTCCCCTTCAAGGTATCTTCAGGCAGATACTCACAAATATTCTAGGGGCTTCCCACAGAACAGTATGGTTGTGGTGAGAACCTGCACTCATATATAATCTATGCAGAGAGTATTATCCACTTAGTGAGCCTTCTGGCAAAAGGCTGGAGAACTGCTGGTACTTGCTTGCTGACAGCCCAGATAGTCATATAGAAGCATGGGAAATCTATAGATTTCAGCAAGTCTTTATGCTGACAAAGGAAATATTCCGGTCTCAAACCTTTGAATAAAATTAAAGTAATTGGTACGTGCAAATACCAGCCAAAAAGCATGTGAACCAACAAAAAACCTCCCATTTCCCTGAAGGTAACCATCTCAGAGCAGGGATGAGTATGGATCATGCCAGATGGAACAGGAGATCTGCAAAGGTTTTAAGTGCTGGGTTTTAGGTGTGAGAGTGAAAGAGTGAGGCAAGATCCTAAGATGACATAGTGTGGGATGTAGGTGAAATATCAAATTTGAGTGAATGGACATTCAGGACAATCTGAAATAGATTTGTTTTTGGCACGTGTCACTGGCTGCTTCCTTCTGCTCAGTCCCCATGAAGAAATGTCAGCAGACATTTTCGTTTCGAAAGATGTATTTGCTCAAGACAGCAATATTATCTGAGCCAGTAGCCTACTCAAATCATTAATCATTAAATTTTCCCATTTGGCTTTTTAAAGAAAGCTGAAAAGTCATAGTAATTTAGGCTCCATCATCTCTATCTTTTGTGCTGCAACCCATAGTTTCTTGTGCAGTATTTGCTGAATTGTATTTACTTTTCTTGGGTTAGAGCAAAGTTTCTTTTAAACTGGAGGTCAGTGTGACCCTACATTATCTGATTGTTATAACAAGTCATAGAAACAGTTTCTTGCCATTTGCAATTTGAACCTGTAAGTATTTAAGCTGGTAATATTTATTTTTGTTAGACCTCGTGGATTTCAATAATTGAATGATAGCATTCACTGCCTGTGTAAATGAAATGACTGGCATTTGATTTTATACCCACAACCTGCCTAATGGGATTTTCATTTGGAGCTATTATTTCAGCCTCCCTTGCACTTGCTCCCCAGTGTGTGCAGGCTTTGTAGATTTTAGCAGTTAAGGTATTTTAGACATTAATTCTTCTCACTTGTGAAAACATGATGTGCATTGTAGAGTGCAAGACTGCAACCCTATCAGAATTCTCCAAATGATAGAGCTTAGCCCAGGAAACTTCAGAGAAAATGGTCACTTAATGCAGGGATTTCTTTTCTTTTTGTAAACATATCAAGGACCACAGGATAGTTTTCTTGTATCCTATGTCCAGGGGAGTGTGTCAGGAGTGGGGATGTACTGCTGTTTGATATAGATGAGGCTCTGATGAAGGAGAAGCTCTTCCAGATGACTTAGATTGACCCTGGACATGTGCACACCTTGTGTCTTGGGTCTCCCTATATTTGCTGGGATGGTGATGATGGGTGGTGATTATGGATGGAACTTTGGAGGATGAAGGAAAAGTTGTTTAAACAGGGAAAGCATCCACTTTGGGGCTGGTGCTGGGCTGTCCATCTGTGCCATGGGAAGGTTGTGTGTACAGACTGACTTTGCATCAGTAGCTCTTTATCCCTTTAGTGGCTAAACCAAGAGCAGTGTCTCCTTGGTCAGCTGCTGCCTCCCAAGTACCAGGCTGTGTCCACACACGGCAGTGCTGGAGCCTCAGCCTTTTAGAGATAGTTGCCCTTAGTTTTGCCTTGGGCTTTACTTCAGTGAGGATTTTTTTACATGCAGAAGCTCTGTCATGCCTGACAGAGCAAGAGCACTGCAGAACTGTTACTTAAGTACCTGGTGCTCCCCGCTGCCCTCCCTGGATCTGCCTTCCTCCTGCTTAACCTCCATCTTCACCCTCACGTGCCTAGATCTGGGCTCATAACTAGTTAAGAAAGATTGTCCCTTTAGTGAGGAGGCAGTGAAAGGACTCCCTTAATACTTGTGTGTCGTAGTTTTGATTCTGGCTGGATTTTAAACACTTACTGAAAACTGCTTTCTCCTTTCCTCCCCCCTTTTGTTCTTTTTTGCGTTAAGGGGGGGGGGGAAAAACAGTCAGAGAATTCCTGAGTAGAGATAAGAACTGGGAGATTCACCCACTAATTAATTCTCACAGGCAAACAGACTCAAAGTGAATAGAACTTAAATTTATCGCTAATAAACTTAAAAACCCCTAAATTATTACTAATAGAATAATAACTAAAAGAGTAAAAGAATAAAACAGTTTTAAAACACACCACCTTCCTTCTACTCCCCCCTTCCCTCAGATGCACAGGGAGATGAGAAAAGGAGGAAAGTCACAGTCAGTGGCTGCTTCTGCCACTGTTAAAATCCACCTCTTAGACAGGATCTCTTTCCAGTTCACTGTCCTAGGGGGTCACTTTTCCATCGGGTGCAGAGGTCTCTCTCCCTCTGCGCTCTGATTGTCTCCATGGACTGCAAGAGGACATCTTGCTTCACCAATGGTCATCACCACAATTACAGGGGGTAATGGCTTTGATTCCTTCTCCTGTTTCTTGTGGGGTCCCTTCTCATAGGGGACAGTCTTTGATAGACTTCTCCTGCGTGGGTCCATCCCTCAGGGCACAGTTCTTCCATAACCTGCTGTCTCTTGGGTCACAGGGCCACAAGTCCTACCCAGGACAACTTGCTCCAGCGTAGGTTTCTCTCTCCATGGACTGCAGGTCTCCAGCAGGACTCTCTTTCATCTTAAGCCTCCCACGGAGTCACATCATCTTCATGCACTCCTCTGTTCTGGTGTGGGCTCCTTCATGAGCTGCAGAGGGGGGTCTCTGCACCCCAGTGCTCTTCCACAGGCAGCAGGGGTCTCGCCTGTCAGCCCTTCCATTGCTGGAGGGGGAGAGGGAGGTCTCCCCGGGCCTCTTCCTCCCCCCTCCTGCTACACTGGGAGTTTACGTTGCCATCTCATGTTCTCCTCTGCTCTCCTCTGAGCTGGAATTTCTTCTGTGCAACAAATCTTCTCTTCCTCTGTTCTTTAATATGTTATCACAGAAGCAAATATCATTGGCTAGTAGTAGGAACTCCATCCTGGAGTTGGCTATCATTGGCTTTTTCATAGAACAGCAAAGGATTCTAGTAGCTTCTAATTGAAATCATCTCGATGGCTCCCTATAACCAAAAATTCAGCCACCTGAACCCATGCCATTGTTCTTCCCCTGTAATCCTCCTGAAAAGACATCCCTTATGGCACGAGCAGATAGATGTCAGCTTGCTAAACAATTTAACTAGATCTTAACACAAGTGATTAAAAGGTGCTCATCATCTTTCAAGGGTAACCCTGTGGTCAGAACGGGGCGTTGGTGCTTCTCAGAAACAGGAGGTCTCATGTGGGATAAATAGTCCAAGTAAAGTCTTCAGAGTCTCAAGGATAAATGTTGGCCGATAGCAATACATTGTGGAAGAGATTTGCTTATATTGCTGTTTGGGTTTTTTTTGCTGTTGTTTTTGTAAAGCTGTCATAATAAAAATTGCTCTGAGAATGAGGTGCCTCCACTTCCTAAGCAAACTTACAGATCTTGGGCTGGCTCTGCGAGCGTGCAGTTTCAGATTTTGTCCTCTTGTGGGTGTGTGTATCAGCTCTGGGTTGATAGGGATGTAGCTGTCCATCCTAATGCTTTCCTAAATACTTTGGGGGTGTTTGTGGTGAGGGTGTGTAACTTTAAACGTGTTACAATCCTAATGGAAATTTAATTTATAAAGTATTTATGCCTTTACTGTGGAAAAATGCTTTTATTGTATGTGGTGTTTTCCTTTTGTGAGTCAGTATCACAATTTTACAAGGTTGCTGAGAAAAGTGCTTTTGCTGAGGAAGCTGTGGCAGTGTGAGCCTTGGGGGTGTGTTTGGTTGGTTGGTTTTGTTTCTTTTCTCCTGAAATTAATCACTTGTTACTTTGCTTTTGGTTTCCAGGGTCTTGGTTGGTGCTCCCAAGGCAGAATCTAAATACAGCACCTCTGTTCAGTCCCCAGGAGCAGTGTTCAAATGTCGAGTCCATACCAACCCTGACAGAAGATGCACAGAACTGGATATGGGACGAGGTGGGTAGTTATGATACTTTGGGGTAGATGGAAGGAACCCCAAAAATTCCAACCCATATGGCTAGCAATGCTTCAAATTGTCCCCAAAACAGTGATAAGAAGTCATCAGCCTTTCCTGGTGGATTTTGAGCAATGGTAGCAAGAGTCTAATTCTCTTCAGCATTACAAAAAAACATCCCAGCTGGTGCTGGTGGCCTCCCAGTGACCTTTCTTGCTTTTTCCAACGAGTAAAGATGGATTTTTCCCTGCTTACCCTAAGCTGCTGTCTTTTCTTCACCTGCTTCAGTGTGGCTTTATAGTGTGTTGGTGGCCCCCTATATGAGTGGTTTGGAGTGCTGCTGCCTACTCCAGGCAGTGCTGAAGTAAGGGTGCATGGGATGACCCCAGGCAGCGCAGTATTGGCCTCATAATGTGTGGAGTTATTAGTAATCTGGTGAATCAGTGGGTTTGCCCCATAATGCAGCGAATCATTCCTTGAGTTTGCTTTTTGTGATGACGTGCTCTCAGTAAGAGATATGCTTGTACGCTATTTTACGTGGTCAGGATTGACTTCAGTTTCTCTGATGTACAGAGGAAGGTGGAGTCCTAAAGTAAAGTTCTGATTTAAAATCTCATGCTGGATAATGTTGGTGAATACTGAAGCCTTTGAATAGTTTGATTTTCTTGGTGACATGTTGTTTTCTCTGCATGTGAAAAAGGGGATGTTAGTTTTGTTCATCTTTTCGTATCTATACTGGGTCAAGTAGAATTTCTGTTCATGAAGCTTACATGTGTTAAAACAGTGTTTTGGCTAAGTATTGTAATTGTACTTCCCAGAAATTGTAATTGTAATTACTGCTATTGTAATGTAAACTATAATGGATTTGTGAATGCTGCCTGACAGGACTAAAGATTTCATCCTCATTATTTTTTTAAGTGCTCCCTAGCTCATTTTCAAGAGGAATTTTTGCTTTGATTGCATCCTGAAAGCAATCTGATGTCTCTCCCATTGACTTGATCATTTGATGGTTTATTCAAGTAGAGCGGTGGACATTCATTGTCCCGATTAATGCATTCAAGAACTAATAATCAGGAGGAAAGAAGAGCACCATAAGATGTTAAAAGGGCAATCTCTTTTCTTGTCAGAATTCTTTGGTGGGTATTTAAAACTCATGCCTCCTTGCTTTGCTGCCTTTCCTGTCTTTCTGTAGGCAATTCTCGGGGCACACTCTGTGGAAAGACGTGTAAAGAAGACAGAGATGATGAATGGATGGGTGTGAGCCTGGCTAGACAACCAAAGGCTGCTGGAAGTGTGCTGGTAAGTCCATGCTTTTCTTTGATCCCATTAGAACTGTTGCTGCTGTCTGACTCTAATGCTAAGCATGTCAGGATTAATTGTTTGGCAGTGAATGACTGAGTCCAGAGTTAAGAGGCAGCAGATTCTGTAGTCCCTTCCTTCAAGTGGAAGGCAAAGTGAACCCCCAGCCAGAAAATGCAGTTTATAGAGGGAGAATTCCAAGCCATCACACCTGACTCATGCCACCCAAGGGCTTCTCCCTAGACCTGAGGGATTATATCTTTGAACCAAATAAATGGAACTTTGTCAAAGGTATTTTTTTAAATATGTGCTTAGAGTCTAAATGGTTATGCCCCAAATCCTTGCACACCAGCTTCCCTGGGAAGGGACCAGGTGGGTTTAATACCTTTATGTGACAGTACTGTGATATTTTATCCCATCTTCTCTTTTCGTGTACAGCTTGCCAGTGTTATAGGGGCTAGCTTTACTTTTCTTGGATTTTTTAGATGTGATCAGGATAAGAGGAGAAAGGGAGGAGAAAG
Source organism: Empidonax traillii (assembly GCF_003031625.1). Lineage (NCBI taxonomy): Eukaryota > Metazoa > Chordata > Aves > Passeriformes > Tyrannidae > Empidonax > Empidonax traillii. The sequence continues at coordinate 757,586 of NW_020955934.1, forward strand.
AGGTATAAATAACATACCCTGTAAACATACACAGCAGAGCGCAAAATTAAGGCAATCATGGTTAGTGTAAGCTATTCATACTTTCAAGATTTATCCTGAGGTATATGTGTGCTCAGTCCTGTGTAACAACTGAGGAGTAACTTGCACTGAGGATAATGCTACCTCAAAACACAGCATCCTCTTCATTGCCCAGTCATCAGCCTGAACTAGACAAATTCATCCTAGTCCGTTTTTAGAAGTTAGCTCGTACTCTTTTCTTTTTTTTAGGCAAACATTTTGAGGCTGAAACATTTTTGCCAATGTTGTGTCTTAAGAATAATGGTTTTGTGTATTTTGGTTCAAAGGGAAAGAGGTTGCAGCTGATGCTTAGGGGTCTTTCCCCAGACAGAAGCAGCAAATTAAGGGAGTGCTGGCTGGCTGAGTGGAGGCTACAAGGGTGAGAGACATGGGCAGGCTGTGAGGCCCTAAAGTGGGGCTGAAGGGATAGAATCTTCACACATAAAGGAGGTTAAAAGTGAAATGTAACTAAGTAAAATATGAAACTGGGGATGTGCTTATTTCAGTGCAGATTAAGCTGGTAAAATGTTTCCACAAGTGACACTGATTTAAAGCAGTCCTAACCCAGCCTTCTGACAAGATTATGCTGCCCCTCACCAAGTAGATCATGTCCAGATGCTCGAGGATATTTAAATATATAATTCTCATTGATATTTATAACCAAAGCGCTGGCTCTTCAACTGCTAATTATATATCTGTGCATTTCTGTGTGTAAACAGTCTGGAATGAATGTATGCAGATTCTTTTTTGGATGGAAATTACCTGGCTGTTTCAGGTCACTGTTATTCTGTTTTGGGATAACTTCTTGCTGAAAAAGATTTGTGACTTCCCCATGAGCAGCTGGCTTTTAATACGTGTGCTCTTCTAATTTTAAGGATCAGTATTTCTTTAAAATGTGGCTTTTCTTTGAAGCCCCTTTGAGAAACTGGTGTTCTGAGAAAACATATCTGAATGTGCATTCGTAGACATATTTGCTAAATTTTTAGTTTTTTAACAAAATTACTGGCTAACATGAATGAGTCTCTTTAGTTAAGAGTGTGTGCAGTCTGTATAGTAAGACATTACAGCTCTATTTACTGCATTTCTTCCAGGGATTCTTTTAAGTCAGACTAATTAATCTCTTTGTGGTCAATAGCCCCTGATGGGTTTTTTTGTTTGTTTGTTTGTTTTGCATAAGTAAGTGTACTCGCCTCTGTGAAATATTCATGCTCTTGAGGTCCTGTGTTAGATTAACTAGTTTCACAGTTTAACTGTGGATTGTATAAAGAAGTTGTTGCTTTTGCTTTGTAACTGCTTACTGGCCTAAATTTTTCTCTTATCAGCCTTCCCCAGTTGCCTGATAAGAGTACCAGCTTCAGTGGAAAGGAGCAGTAGGGATATTGAGGAGTGAGCCAGGGGGCTTTAGCTAGTGTTTGGTAAAATGTGGATTGTGTTTAAGCCCATATTGTGCCAGATGTTACTAAACCAGAGTTTTGTGTTTGTGTGACAGACTAAATAGGAAAGCATCAGACAGTGAGAATGTGAAGAAATGAAGAAGTAAGATTAAATAAGAAAGTTTCCTGTCCTCAGATCTACTATCAGTCCATCTTTGCATTAATCTCAGTCCTGCAATAATACAGCTGAGATTGCTAGGTCTTTCCAAACTGAAACAGTGAAAGTCCTCCTTTTGCCTTTGTTGAGAGAGGAAGCGGGGACAGTGCATTATGATTTGGAGATAAGCCCCATCCTTCAGCCTTGTTCTTCCTAAATACCTGCCACATCCGCCCTTGTGTTGCTCTTCCTGTGGTGCAAAGCCCACGGCTGCAACATGTAAAGAGCCAAGTGTCTGCAGTTCTGAAATGGCCTGTTCATTATACTGGGGTAACGCAGTGTCAGCCATCAACAGATAACTCGCTTTGTTCAGAAGCATTTATTTTGCTTCAAGGCTTAGGGTAGTTTCTCCTCTGTTCATGGTGGAGCTGGGCCTGTGTCCTGGCAGCAGCTGCTGAGTACCAAAGTGTGCTGATGCACATAGCTTGCATGTAAAATGGGGTGCATAGACTGGCTGTCAGTTGTTTGCAATCACCTTAGGAAAAAAAAAACCAACAACCAACCCATTAAAATTTGCTCCAGAGCATCGAATTCAGGTGACTCATCTCTGTTCCAAAGACCTCTTCAGACATATGCTATCAGAGAAGGAAGGCTCTGGCCACCTTTGGTAGCACATCACTTTGCCTCAGCAACATTGGATGATGTAGCGACAGTGTACTGTAATCAGCTCTAAATGCTTTGGGGAATGCAGGAAAACCAAAAGCAGCTGTGAACAAGCTTTGTTGTGGCAGGGAGACAAATGTGCTCACTGCCTGGCTGCAGAGAAGTGAGTTTTGAAGAGGAAGAAGAACTCCTGTCCATTGGGAAATGTCAGATTCTGTAGCTGTGGCATGGGGGAGCCTGGTGAAGCCCTGACTTAGATAACCAAGGTGGAGCTCATCCCTTGGAGGTCCACAAACTGAGGCAGTCAGTGGTTAACTATAGTGTGCCTGAATGAATGCACATCATGAGGAAGGTACTGAAAAACAATCATTAAAAAAAAAAAGACAACTCAAACAAAATCCAAGTCCTAACAGAGTAGGTAAGCGAGCCCAAAAGTGCTAGACTGAGCTTTTTCTCTCCTTACATTCTTCTGTCTTTCTTGGCCTCTGTACCTCACTCCTGAGCAAAGCCACCTGCTTGTGATGAAGTGTTCCTGCTCTCCCTGACTCCATCCTTTGTGTTCCTTTGGGAGAGTCCCTTGCAGTTTCCAAGATACAAAATGTCAAGGAATTTACAATACCACAATCCTTCATGTTTCCATAATTTTTAAAAAAAGTACTCTTGGTCTGTTTCCTTTTAAGTTTATATCCAGAATTGGGATTGACTTGATTGTCACTTTAATGGTATTTGTCTTTATGGCATGGTCTTTGAAAGGGCTGTGCATGTGTGTATTTGTGCTCACAGCACAGATCCATCAGGAGAGAAACTATTTCCCAGTTAGCTGAAAACAATAATTTCATATGCTGTTTGGGGTTTTTTTTTGCTGTTGAATTTTGAATGAGTAGTGCATGGGGATTGAAATCATAACTGAGCCTCCTTAAAGCACATGAGGGAGTCTCCAAAGCTGCTCTTTGCAGTACTTCTCACATGCATTTGGCTGTGGAGCAGGGTTGCCCTCAGAAGCATCCTTTGCATCACGGCTGACAGCCTGCCCCACACAGTGTGGTGAAGAGCATCCCACAACCCCCAGAGCCCCTCACTGTCCCTCTGTGATAGCCATCTCAAGGAGGGGTGCGCTTCTCCTTGAGCGCTGGAAGTTAGGAAAGCAAACAATATCAATCTCCAAGTGTAGCACTGCTAATACAGAACAGGCTTTTGCTCAGCTGATTTTTCTCTGTGGGAGTAGTGTTACCTGTTTATGTCTTTTTGGAGGTAAGTGGCCTCTGTTTATGGCTGGATTTGAGCTTCCCAGTGGTTGATACACTTCCCACGTCCTTTACTGGAGAGGTGACACGACTGTGCCTGCATTATGGATGGATATAATTCTTAACAACGTGGAGATGCTTCCTTGGGCAGCTCTGAGGTGCTGAGGCAGAAAAGTGGGGTAGCACACAGGGATAGAAAACTGAAGGTGCCTCACCTGGGGGGAATGCGGTCAAATGTGGAGTTTGTGAAGGGGGCTGATACAAAGTTTTGAGGAAAAGTTGAAAGTATGTGGTGGAGAGGATTTGTAGCATAGAGAATGCTCTGTTTGCATGGGGACAAACCGTGAATGATACAAATTGACACATCTACGCTGACTTCCATGTAGTCTCATAGCAGCTGGAGATACGACCCCGGCATGTGCTCAAGCTCAAAGCTCTTGCTGTTTTACATTTCCTTTTATTCCAAGTTAACCCTGAGCACGAGGCAACTTGTGCTTTGTCTGGCAGAGGTGCAGCGTTAACTTTGGAGCAAATGAGCTGTGTGAGGTTGTGAACCAGGCTCCACGTTGCTTGCATGTGTGCCTGTGCATGGCAGCTGCACTGAGCAAGTGTCCTGGTGAGTCTGGTTTTTCAGGATGGTTGAAGTCTTCCCTGTGAAGGGAAAGGCACTTCAACCTGTGCAACTCATCTGCACCTTGGTTAATGTTACCACTCTTGTTGCTACAAAATCTATGGCATTTTCACTTAAATTCATTACCAGTAAGCAAGTGTCAACACATCTGTCACCAGAAAGAGCTACCTTTCCTGCTGGAGACAAGACTTTGATTCACACATGAATCCCACTGTGGTGGGATAAGTTTCTAATGTGGTCTTAATAACCTTCTAAGTATTCTCAATGTCTTTATTCCTGGTTTTCACTTATTTCTGGGTTGGCTAGGTTCTGTTAGTGCACCTTTAGGTAGAAAAGCTTTGCTCTCTGTGAGGATTCACACACAGTAAGAGATCCTGGAATCTCCAGCATGAGCTCTGTCTTGCTCTGAGCCCTCTTGTTTTCCTAGTCATGCACATGCCAAGACTGAGATCAGAGCTGGCAGGTCAGGCAGTGTCATGAGCTGCAGAAGATAACAGTGAGGAGAAGATACTTTATCTGGAAAGAGTGGGATGTACAGAGAACGCAATGGGGTTGTGGGATAACAGGTGATGCTGAGTGGTCCTGTTCATGCATGCTCTGCCTTGGTCAGGGGGCTCTCCTATGACTGTGGGCTAATAACCCATGTGATATGATCTATTCAGGCATGTGCACACCGCTGGAAAAACATCTACTATGAGACAGAGTACATCTTGCCCCATGGCTTCTGCAACATCATTCCTCCCAACCTGCAGTCCAATGGGAGAAAGCTCTTGCCCTGCTATGAAGGTAAGGACTGTGGGACCAGGAGTGGGGTTTACCCTCCTTGATACACTGACTACCACAGTAACTCACTACTACTGATATTTTTCTTTTTCGTTTTTTTGGGGTAATGTGTGGCTGCCAGTGGCACAGCTGGGGTGGCAGTTGGGTTTTGGATGAAGCTGGGAGAGCAGCACAATGACTGAATGGACCCCGTGAGTGGTAAAGTGCATGGTTGCACTTTACTGCAGGAATAATAAGTTTCTGAACTGTGTTTTTGAGGCAGCAGCTCTCTCCTAACATAAATAATGAGAAGATACTGATTTGAGCTTGACTTCTAATGCTTCACTGTGGCACAGAGTAAAAATACTGAATTATATTGCAATCATGAACCAATTTGCCTATCATATGGAAACACTTTAATTTTTGCACTGTGATTTATCGGGGGATTAGGAGGTGGGGCAGGGGGAAGGCTTGCTTTGCTCACTTTGGGATGCTTCTGCAACAGTTTATACTAAATCGCTGCTGTGGTTTGGGTGCTGCAAGGTCCCTGTTGGGATCCTCCAGAGGTCTGGGTGTGAGATAGATGCAGGGGGATGGCTCCAGCTCTGAGCCATGGCTGTGCCTGTTTGTTCTGCTCCAAATCACATGTGGCAGCATTTTAATTTCCCCCTCTCTGGTGCATGTGAGACTCTTGTCTTGTGTTTCTTTTTTTAAAGACTTCAGGAGGCAGTGTCTTCTTGGCCAAGAGCAATTAACAAAACTAGAGGCACGAGTGTATCTAGAAAATAGGGTATCTCCTAAGATTTCTTGGCCTTGAGAGAAACATTTTGGGGAAAGCAACCACTTGCTTTCTCCTTTCTGTCCTGGGCATCATCTCTCACTTATTGACTGTAGGAGCTTGAGGAAGCATGGAAGTTTCAAGGACAAGATGTTCTTCTTGTGGACAAGAACTCTGATTTTATTTACTTATTTACTTTTATCCATTTGCCCTCCTGTTCAAAGTTGGCAGCAACCAGCAGCAGGTGGGAGAGGGATAAGGCAGAGGATGTCCTGGAAAGTTTCTCTGCTGCTGGTGAGTGGCTGTGTCCTATCTGGGTGGCCTGTGAAGCCTGCTCTGTGACAGAACTCTGTCCTCTTCATGCCCACTTTTTCTACTGAGGTGGCTCCTTACCTCCCTCTGGGCTTTGCCTGGGGATCTGACATTGCAAACCTACGTATGTTCTGGAGATGACATGCACCTGTGCATTGAGCATTTCCCACTGCTGAAAATGGTGATTATTTGATATGTGAGAAGTTTTGAAGTCTTCACCCAGCCATGCCAACTGCTGGGCAGCAGAGTACAAATAAGGCTTTGTAAGCCTTTCTGTTGTGAGCGCTGCCCTACTGTATTTGTACTTCCTTGCCCCCCTGCCCTCCTTGTTACTTGTCAGCAAAATCGGGATAAGGCCTCACACTGAGGCCATACACTGCACATCATCCAGTATTAACTTTATGGTGCATATACACACACAGGGATGCTGCTGGGGCTCCCTCTGAGCCTGTGGCACTGCTCCTGCACTGCCTTAAAATTGTCTTTGCTGAAGCCGTGGCAGGGAGGTGGTTTCTGGAAGAGACGAATGGCTTGTGTTTATCTGTGCGTCATGTCTTTGGAGTAAAACTGCTGTTAATCAGACAGGATATTTGCCAGGAATTGCTAGAAAATAGAATTGTGTGGGCCTAGTACGTGCAGAACAGCCAGTGGAAAGTTGGCAGGGTTGGTGCAGTAAGATGCTGGCTTAATTTCACTGCATGCTGAAGTGAAAATTGAAAGTTTGGGAGTGATTTCCACCCACCTCCCTTGCCCCATCAGACATGAAATCACAGTTTCATGAGGGTTGGCTGCATTTGTTTCCTCACGAATCTTTAAATTTCAATAAAACAAGCTCAAAGAGAGAGATAACTCATATGTCACACAGAAGAGTTCGTTGTTTAAGGTTTGCTCTGAAATAAGTTTGCAGTCATCCTTGTGACTTTTTTCCTTCACTTCCTGGAAGGAGCAGAAGAAATTTTCCTCCACTGACGCTGAGGAACAGCCCAAAGCGTCAAGTTTGAAGTGCTTCTACACTGAGAGCCTCTGCGGCCGTCGCTGGGAGGCTGCCAGACCCACGGCTGCAAAGCCTGCCCCACAGCCTTGGCTTGATGAGATTCCAGTGTCTCACCAAGTGCAAAGAGGTGTGGACTGTAGCCTGCTCCCTTCCAGAGGCCCCGCTGTTAGTGCTGCTAAGGCTGTAAGCCTGAACTGGCAGAGGGTACAGGCTGGCTGGGTGCACATCAGTCTCCATCCATGGAGGAAATGGAAATTATCTGACTAGATGGTAGTGGTGCAGCAGCATAGTAGTTTCAGTCCATCTTATTATTGTCTGACTTTCCTGAAAGGGGTGACGGAAGTCTGGAAGCAGTTCAGAAAAAAATGAGATCAACAAGGGAGCCTAATATTTAAATGCAATCTGTCTCAGTAGGAACTAATCTGGTTTGGATGAGCTGGATGTCCTTTGTGGTATAGCTGACGTATGGAGCCACAGTTTTCCAGTCAAGGCTTTCAGCTGGTTATTTTTCCTGTAGTTTTAATGGCTTTCCAAAAAAGGAAGCTGCCTCTTCGTTTCCCCAATGCATTCAGTTTGCAAAGAAGGGTGACTGTGTGTACTGTGAGAGACAGTCCGGCCGATGGGGAGAGCTGGAGTGCTTTCCTCCCCCTCTATGGTAAGAATTAGTGGTGGCAGTGGGGAAGACTGATGGTCTCTTTGGTTAGTAAATAAGGGCAACAGCACATGCTCACATGCCTTGCTTCCAAAGGGATAAGTTTTCCCACAGAGTCTAAAGCGCTTTTGGTTTTCTGGGAACCAGAAAAAACGTCCCTGCTTTGTGGTGGAAACTCAGTATCACACTGCTAGGTCAGACAGGTTATTACTGTTTCTTCATAGAGTAGAAACACTAAGGAGTGAAAAAGCTTTCAGTGCAAACGATAGTTTACATCTATGAAGATGGTAGGTACAGGATTTTATTGCACTCTGGAACTTAACCTATATTATGCCATTGAAGTTTTAGAGACTCGCAAATAGGTTTGTTCAGAGAAGAAGGTGATGGTCATTGGCCTTCAGAATCAAACAACAACACACATCAAAGCTTATTCCTTTTATTTGTGCATTGTTTTATCCAATTACTCCTTCCTCAGCCTTCACTTGTAACTTGAGATCATCCTGGCTGCAAATCACTACCGTCTTCTTCTCTTCATGGCACATCTTCAAAGTTGCACAGACAGCAACATCCTCCAGATGCTTTGCTATCAGCTCTTGCTGCAGCAGTTTAGTGTCTTGCAGTCTCTGTAAACGGTGGTGCACAGCAGTTTGCAGAAGACAAGAAAGAACAATAAACAAGTGTGGAAACAACACATCTGTCCATGGCAGCAGACACTGCCTGGGGCTACCTGGAAAATAATGAATCTAAAACCTCATGCAAGGGTTGCTGTTCAGATGTGCAAAAGCTGTGAGCTGATACAATAACTGCACGATTTCCATCTAGTTGATTGCTTCACTTCATGGATTGTTGGATGGATGGCTGTGTCATACGAGTGACAGGTACCAGTACCATGCACCGAAGTGGAGGGGAGGTAGAAGCAGTCTTGGTTTTCTTTCCTTTTGGGCTGATCCATTGCTTGTGAGAGGCAGACTGGCCCTTGGGAGGAGGCAGAAGTCAGTGATGCTGAGACATGACTGTCCAGGATGGATGTCTACTCTTGGCTGTGACCATGGGTGCATGGGTGGAAAGGAACTCCCCTTGGGTGTGGAGGCGGGCATATGCCACTGCAGATGGAAGTTAGGTGGGCTGACGAGGAGGGATGGTTTTGTGCTGAAAGGCTTAGGCTGGAATCCAGGAGCCCCCCAAAATGTGGTCCTGATCTCTGCTCTGTGTCAGTAGAGGTTTAAATTCTCAAACAGCCCCAGTGTCTGAGGTGTTTGGGACTATGTGCTTCCATTTGCACTTGTAAAATGTCACTGTCCTTGGTAGTAAAGACTGAAGCAAAGAAGGCCTGAGTAATGGAAGAAAGCAGATGTCACCCCAGTCTTCCAAATAGGCAACTGAGAAGGCATTCAGTATTTCAGCCTCCTCTGCAACCTCTGTTGTGAGGGTCCCTGTTTCCATACAGTATGTGAGTAGTAGGCTCACATTTTTGTTAGTATCCTTTTGTTGTTGATGTATTTGAAGAAGCCTTTCTTGTTATCCTTGACATTCTTCATCAGATTTAATTCCAAATGGGCCTTGGCCTTCCTCATTGCGTTTCTGTATTCCATGCTATGTAGGGGTAGGAATCCTGATGCAGGAAAGGCAGGGCCTTTAGGGCATGCACAGAATTATTTTTCAGGAAATCCTGGAGGGATAAAGCTCCTCTCCTGGGCTTTCTGAATTAAAAAAATGTTCACATCAATAAAAAAATATTTTTTCCTCGGGCAAAGACTGCCTGGCTCTATGAGAGACTGTATGTGGAGAGCTAGCTATTCAAAGCCCTAGCAGTTTCTGCATAGCTATGGGCAAATACGGACTTCAGTTCTAAGTGCAATTGTTATCGTGCATTCCTACGAGGAAACACAACTATGTTTCTGGCCTTCCTGGTCTGCTGAGACACACATCAGGACTCTGCCTTGGCCAAGGCATTTGGATTGTAATTTGTGGATCAACTCTCTGTTCTGCATGGTCTCTCCAACTGAGCCTCACCCTGTGCAACTGGTATGACCTCAGTGAATTTCTGAAAATCTGAACATATGGTATTAGGAAGAGACTATATACAATAGAAAAGGGAGAATGGGGGTGTGTGTTTATATGTCTACACACAATGTTTTGAAAAAATTCTCTGAGAACATAATTATAATTAATTCCTTTTGATCTTCAATAAGATAAAGTTCAACTCAAAGGGCCTTGCTTGATTTCAAAGAGGCAATTTGTTTATTATTTTATTAAAATTTTTATCATTTAACAGTGAGTTTTAATGGGGCTTTTAAAATAAAAAATATTTAAAAGTTTCACAATTATCAAATTATATATTTTTTTGAGCCTGAATTATTGTAATATACAGGAAATGGTAGATATTGGAAAATAATGCCCTGGAAAAAAACTACAAAGGTTCTGATCCAGCTCTAAGTTTCAGATGCTCATAAGCTGAAAATGTTTAGATTAAGGCAAGTCAAAGAGTGATTTTCTTTTTTCTTCTTTTCTTCTCCTCCTTGCCCTGAATTTTAATGTATTTCTAAAAATAATTTTTTCCTCTTCATCAAAAAAAATAAAAACCTTCCTCGGGTTTGACGGGGCAAACAACTACTACGTAAAATACAGAAACAAAACCTATAGGGTGCCGGTGGGTTCCCTGTGAGCTGGGAGGTTTGAGCAAGTGGCCGTGAAAAGCAGCAGATCCAGCGAATGAAGCTGCTGTTCCATCATGTAGAACACAAGTGCCCTTTCCTCACTCACTCTCTTCTTCCTGGGGCTGGTGTCCTGCAGCACTCCTCCACCAGAAATGTTTCTTGGGGCTTTGGTGCCTGTCACTGTGGGGAAAGCTCACTTTATTTCTCTGAGGTAGTGATGGTGCTGTGGGTTAAAGCTCCTAGCGCAGGGTCAGTGGCACACAGCCACGCGTATCACCTTTTGCTACCGCCATTCCAGCCGGCAGATCTGTCTGCCACAGATGGGAGCCCCTTCTGGTGCACCTTGACTGGGGCCATGCTGCTCTTGTCATACTGCTGTGAAAGTGCTTGTTTAGCATCTCCCTGGCAGCATTCAGGCTGTCTGTCCGGTTGGCCCCTTGCTTTGCCTGCTGATGTGGGTGAGTGTGCCGCATGGTGCATGCTGGTGGCAGATCCGCTAGTAAAACCCAGGAGCCCTGCATGCTGGTGTCTCTCCAGGCTGTGTGTGTAGTGGCTCAGGTGGAGAGCGTGTGCTGTGCCAGGGATGACCACAGTTTGTTTTCTTCCCTTCTCCCATCCAGAGTACAAGAAGAAATATGGGGAGGAGCACGGTTCATGCCAGGCAGGGATCGCAGGCTTCTTCACCGAGGTGAGCAGAGGCACATGCATGGAAGGGTGGGGGGTTGGTGAGCAGCTCTCCCACTGCGTGGTCAAAGGGGGAGACCCCTGAGCATGGCTTGGACAGCGGGCTGAGCGTTGAGCATGGTCCCTTCCTGCCAGCAAACACCCTCCTGCCTTGTCTGGCTTCCCAGGCATCCGCATCTTGCCCAGTGGTTCATACATCATGTGTATGTCTCTCAAGGTCTGTGGACAAGAATCAATGAATTGACTCTGGGAGATGTACTCAGGGGATGTTCTTATTGTGTACATCCCAAAACTCGCATAGAGCTATTTCTGTGTCTGTCATTAACTCTTTACTGTAAGTGATGATGTACAACAGTCCTCCCTGAATCATTTTGTCTACGTGTGTGTACGTGTGGGTAAATATCATGCACATACATACAGAAGATAAACACTTTTTTTCAGTTCTACTACACTTCCTTGTTGCAGAAATGTGGAGAAAAAACAGGATGGTCAAATATATGTTCCAGAGCTGTTCTAAATACCTGACCATATTGTTTCCTGGACAGAAGTCTATCAGCTATGTTTTAGTTATGTCAAGGATGAATTTGTTCCTTATGTATGCATGATTTTTTGGTCAATGTTTCAGGGTTGCGATCTTTTGCCTTTTTTTTTTTTTTGTGTGTGTGTGTGTGTGTGTATGTATGTGTTTTTGGTTGGTTGGTTTTGGTTTTTGGATTATTTTTTTTTTTTAGATTTTTTTTTAAGAACCTACACTCACTCTAATTATATATGCACTGATTTGTGGAATGCATTGTCAAGGCTGATACAAACAGAATAAAGGTCTTCTCTCTCAGAAAATCTTCCTCTGCCATTTCAGTAAACTGGGATGGCAGGCAAATTTACCACAGAGGCACTATCTGGTAACTGGATGTTCAGCTAGCAGCAGCTGTTTCCTGGCTTGTCTGCTCTTTCCATCCTGTTTCTGTTCCCATGCTTAAATCCTCCTTTGCTACCCTAGTTCAAAAGATATCTTTGAACTTTATTGCTTCAGCCTGATGGCAGCAGGAAATGGAGATAAATGGCTTTTTGGGTCAAACAGGCAATCCCTTGCCATATATTCATTGCTGTGGATGGTAGTTGTTCCCATCAGTAAATGATCCTTTGACCTCACAGGCATGGCCCCTTACAAGGAAGAAGCTATTTCAAAGCACATCCTGCTCTTTAGTTGGGTTTGCAGTCCTGTCCCTGTAGGAGAATCCCAGCTAGAACAGGTCACCCAAAGGGGACCTGTGTGTGAGAGCATTTTCCCACAAGGGTGGAGTCCATCCACGGCCTTACACTGAATGGAGATGTGGGACAAAGCAGCTGTCCATGTGTCTTTGGGGATGGAGAACTTACCTAGGCTTAATTTGGTCCCTTGTTGGAGGTATTCAAAACCACAGGCAGGAGTAAAGTTTCCCTGCAAGGATGCTGGATGCTTTGGGGCAACATTTTCTGAATTTGTCTTGTGTGCAAATGTACCTTAGCTTTTGATTCATGTTGGATCAAACTTTGCCTGATTTCTACAGTCTTTTAGAATGATAAATCATGCTGGTTGTCTGTAATGAACCCAAGACATTTTATGATTCTGTGATGATTCTATAGCTACGTTGTCTCTCAAAGACCAGAGCGTAGGCAAAATGTTCCAACTATGGCATAATATACCCCCTGTTTCTTGAGCAAGTGGCACCTCTTTAGCTTCATAATTGTAAAATCAAAATCAAAAGCCAGCATTGGGGCACGATCTGTAGCTGAGTGGTGCGTCAGGGTGGGCTGGAGTGCTTCTGTCCTCGGGTCTTCTGAAGGATGCTTGGGAAAGGCAGCAGATGGAGAGATTTTTGGGAAACCTATGTTAGCAGGGATAAGTTTGATGGTTAGTAAAACTGAGGAGGGTGTTCTATTGCAGCAGAACAGCTGAGCAGAAAGGGACTGTAAAAGGGCAGTGTGTCTCTAGGGTGTATACAGTGACCTCCACGTTTGGACAGAAGGAGGGATACTCTCCATGTGCACACAGAATGAAGATTGTTACAAATGGACTTCTAATTGGTGTTTTAAGTAAATATCCTGTCTCTTCTCCATGAACGTGTAAAGCATGTATTTCTGTCCAGTTTTGATTGGTTTTTTTTTCCTCCCATCCTTTCCCCCACACGCTTCCATTTTTGTTGTTGTAGGAGCTGGTCATCATGGGGGCACCAGGATCGTATTATTGGACAGGAACTGTCAAAGTGCTAAATCTCACTGACAACACGTATTACAAGCTGAACGATGACGCCGTGATAGCCAGGCGGTACACATACCTTGGTAAGCAGCTCTCTGATGCTCACTGTGAAAAGATGATAGTCCAGCAACATATTTCAAGGCTTTGATGCTATGAAAAAGCTGATACTGATTTTTTTATGGTGATGTAGAGTATTTTTATGAAACACGTGAAAGGAAGAACATCTGAATTAAAGTGTTACTTGTCTGGAAAGAAATATAAGCAAAGAAGCCTATTGAGTATTACATTTTTCTTTCCTTGTTTTAAAAAAACCCCAACTTGCCTGTAACTTTTTGAATAATATAGAAAAGGCTTTTGAACTCAACAGTATATTGGATTTTAGTGGGCTTCTTAACATTCCTGCCTTTGCCCTGTGACAGGCAAATTATGTGCCATTAGTTAAACTGTGTCTGCTTTTACATGCCTTTAAAATGGGTACAACTACTAATTACAGAATGTATATTCCACATACAAATTTATTTCAGCAAAATAACATTGTTAACAAAAGGAAGTTGTGACAGGTTTGGCTATAGGTACACTGTTAACTCAATTGGTTTTACTTGCTCTAAAACCAGATAAAATACTTAATTTAAAGGCTTCCACCCAATCTTCAGTGCCTAAGACTGTTAAAACTTAGAGGGCATTACAAACAGTTTGATACTGTTTGACTAAAGTCCCATTTGACTGACCTCCCATTTTCCCCTTAACCTTTAGTCTTTAAAAAAATACCACTTGGAAGGTACTGCTAATGAAGGGTGTCTGTTTAGCTATTTGCAAATATAAATAGATTTTGCCACTGATAGACTTGAATTATAGGGTTTACCATGTAGACAAGAGCATCACAATTTATGGCAGAAGAGCAAGGCGAATACAAGAGAGCCTTAGAAGGAAAGCTACTCTACTTATCTTTATATATAATATTGTTATATGTTATTTTAATAAATCAATTATAGCTGAATCTTTCAAATACGTTCTTCTTTCTTTGATCTATCCTCCCATTTTTCTTCTTGCCTAGACAAAAATCTTTTAAAGCCATTAATATCTCTGGCCTCTTTGCCTCCTGTTCTCTGCTCTCTCCCCTATCAAAAAAGAACATAATTTTCCAAGGCTTCCTGGGCAGTGATTTTAGGCAAAGGAGGACACTTCTCTCAGGTCCCTGTGGGACTGTTGCTCTTTGACATGATATTTTCCCTGTGGTGATATGGTCTCCTTTCTCTGTGTGTGCTTGTTCCTGTTTTACTGCTTCCCTCTCTTGACTTGCCATTGGCAAACTGGTCCCACTACCAGCTCTGCATGTCCCTTACTCATCTCCACACACATGGCTTTTTTCTCTCAGCTTTTGCAAGAGCACTGGAGGGTGTACTGTCTCTTCCCATCCCCATGAGCTTTTGAGCAAAGTATTGGTGCATTCTGAGCAGAGTAGCTGTTGAACACTAACTGTGTGCAGCCCAGGAGCAGTGAAACCCAATGAGCATGATCCAGCTGGCTGACCTGTTGCTCGGGCTCTTTCCTTTCATGGTTATTTAACAATTTTTTTATTTCCTCTCCCACTCAGGATATGCGGTGACAGCAGGTCATTTCTCTCAGCCGACTACCACTGACATTGTAGGAGGAGCTCCCCAGGATGGAGGTATCGGAAAGGTGTGTCTCTTTGTCAAACAATGATGTGGTCAGATTCAACAGGGCAAAAACCATAATACTGATGCAGTTTCAACATGTATGAGAAGCCAGAAGTTTTTTGTCTGCATAGCAGTTTTGAAGCAATAAGCAGGGGAGAGGTGAGGTAGTTTGATGAAGTCCTGAAATTTTCTCTGCTTCTTCCTCCTGGTGCCTCAAATCCCTCACCCCTCTCTCCTCTCTTTCCCACCCAATCCTTACAATACCCATTTTAGTGAGACACAAACGTTTCTTTCACACTGCTTTTGTTTAGGATTTGTGACATTTAGGTATTACTTGAAGCTTTCCTAGAAATGAAAAAACTTTGAAAAGAGAATTTGTCTTTTGCTTGTTTTCTTCATACATTTGCGTGTTTCAGTATTTGCTTCAAGGTAACATCTAGTAGTATGAAAAGGTACTTTTTAGGTACTTACTTGATGTCATTTTTAAAGCTTTGTAATACACTGATGCTTTGTAGATTAGAATCTAGGTTTTTGCTAGCTGTACTTAGAAATCTTGGAGATAGTCTCTTAAGAAGGAAAGAAACAAAAAAGGTTTTCCTGTAGGCATATATATGTTCAATGTCCCAAAGATGAAAGCAAGTGAAGGGCGAGGTGGAAGTGACTGGTGAGTTAGACATGCCTTGTGTTCCTATGCTGAGTACCCAGCTGCTATGGGGGAAACTGGGTGAGAGTGAGCACTGCTACCCCTCAAACTCTACTAAACCAAAGCTGGAAAAGCGGGAGTGAGGAGAGGGAGGAAAGGGATGTAAAGGATCTGGTTTTTTCCCCTCTTTGTTCAAAATCCAATCTTTTTGGGACCTGCTGCCACCATTTGCTTGAGCAAAGATGTCCTGCAGCCCCTTTCCATCTTCCTCCCTCTGGCTTTCCTGCTCTGTAGTCACATGAGTTGTACCTGAATCATAACAAGGAGTGAGAGATCTTCAGTACCATCTTCAGTACCAGGAACAATATTCTGTTTAGGCAGATTATTTTTCGTGGTAGCCACGTAACAGGGGGGAGCAGTGCGAGTGGGGAAAATGGGATAAAATTAGAGGATGAACTTGGTATGTATACCTGATCTGGCGTGACTAGGAGGTACAGGATATAGCAGCGTTGCTGTTGAGAGGACGTGCATGAGAAAGACGTAGTTTCCTTATCCCAGGTGTTCTGTTATGGCTGCTGCAATGCACCTTCCTTCCAACCTGTTTTCTCTGTGGAACAAACTTAATTTCTGTATGAGGAGGGAGGAAAAAAACCCCAGCTGCTAACATGAGATCCATGAGAAAGCAGCTGGTCCTGCAGTTTAAAGACTACTGCTCTGGTTGCAATAGCTCACGTTATTCTGGGATGTAGGTAGCAGGAACACGCGGCTAAGTGGCGGTAAGCAGTGCTGAATACAGAACATTACAATAAGCAGTCCTGTTGTGCTTTCCATACCCTCCAAAAAGCTAATCCTTTCCACTTCCTTGATAGAAAGTTATTAGCATTGTTACACTTTTTCACTGAAAGTAGAGCCAGGGATTCTTAATGAGACTTTATCATTTCTCTGAAGTCACCAAAAGCATCATTATTAAGACTGGGTTTGGAGTTGTGACAGTTGGCAATGTGCTGTCTCTGCTAAGCTTGGCACTGCAGATGCTTATATAAGGAGTTGCTTATATAGAGGGTGATTGTCCAGTAAATCTGTGCTGTGTTTTTTGCTGGAAACAGCTTTGAACTCTGTCTCACCACCTATTAGTAACTTACCACATGTTCAACTATGTCAAGTGCTTGGCTTCTCCATGTAGCCTTGGAAGTAAAGGATCCTCTGTCTTGCAAACTCTGGGAGCACCTGCTGGGAGGGAATCTGTCAAGTGCTGGAGGAACCTCAAAGGCTGATTTAGCCAGCCTTTATGTTGAAGGGAATCCCTTTCCACAAGCCACGCATTTTACATCTTAAATTTTGTTACAAGATCTGTTCTTGAACTTGTATGAATACTTTCATCCCCAAGAATTCCTGATTAAACAGTTTCTCCTGTGGAAATGAGGAATGAGTACGTTTGAACAGTTTTCTAATTTACAGGTTGTTTCGGATACAGACAGTGTACGTGCCTTTGGTAGCGTGATCAGGATTTCTACTCTGAAGTTTGCAGTGCAGTAGTGCAGGCACATGGCCTTGAGAAGGGAATGCTAGATAAGAGAAGGGCAACAGGGTTATGCCTTCTCAGTTTTTTGCCCTGCTAATTTCCAGACAGTCTCCAGATGCCACTTGTTTGAGAGTTAGAAAGTTGCTTTGCTAGGTGCTTTTAAATGCACACATGTGCACATACACACATGCATATGAAAAAAAATAGGCAACAAGATAACATTCAAGCATTTGTTATGAGAAGAAGCCTGTGATTCATCAGCACAATGAGGAGCTCTGTTTCATCTTTTAAAAGAAGACTGAACAATAAAGGGGTCGTGAAGTTGGATCTTGGCAATAGCTGTGGCCATGATCATGATTTAGATATTGTTTAGAAAACACCAGTGCTGTACCATTACGGGCTTCATAATTAGTATTGCTTAACATTTTTTTTTTTCACCTTTCAGGTTTATATTTTTAGAACAGACAGACGATCAGGCTCTCTAATAAAGATTTTTCAGGCTTCAGGAAAAAAGGTGAGCATTTATAAGTGTGTGTTTTCTGTTAAGAGGTGGTGGTGGGGAAATAATGGCAGAGTCATCACAGAAGTACTGGTGGCTTCTGGCTCTAGGAAGACCTGCCAACCTCAGAAGTACCGGAAGCTGGGAGTGTTATCATATTTTGTTATTTTTTCCAAGCAAGACACAGTTGCAGTCTTTAAAAACTTGCCTGGAACAGGGGAAAACTGCAAGGATATGTAGGTGGGTGGTGTTACTTGTATTTTAGGGCCTCTCCAAAATTTTACTTTACTGCACTAGCAGAATTACAGATGTCTTGAAAAGAAAAGACCTCCCAGTTCATCCAGGGCATCTGCTGTGTTTGATTACTTCCTGTTCATTTCTTTCCCTGTTGAGTTTTAAGTGTCCCTAAGGATGTGCTTCTGGCTATTCCTCAGCCTAATAAATAGAGCTATCAGGAGGTTTTGAGGTTTCAGCCAAAAACTTTCCCTTTTCAATTTGATTGTTTTGCTGTTATATATAACTTAACTAATCAAGTATTTACATCCTTCAAGTGTACTTCTAGGCTGTCATCTCCTTCATTCCCATTAGCATCTTCTTCTACAAATTCTCTAAAATCCAGTTGAGAATTTTATTTTAAAGAGAATGCTGTGCTGAATCGCCTTTTTTGTTGTTTGTTTGGTTGGTTTTTTTTGGTTGGATTTTTATTTGTTTTTGTTTGAGGTTTTGTTTGTTTTTGTTTTGTGGTAGAAACATAACCAGACCTGCTCAGCAATGAGCACTGCCTGGAAATAAGCTGTCACAAAATGCTACATCCTTCCCAGTGATGTGGAATTCATTATTCTGACATTCCTGTTAGATAGACGTTAACAGCAGGCCAGTTTCTTCCTTCCTTTTTTATTGATAGAGGCTGAACTAAGAAATCTAATGGAGACAGGAAAGAAGAAAATGCAAGAACCTTGTTACAAATGTTAAATATGCAAACTTCAGCACTGTGAACTCACCCATGCTGCAGACCTACCATGTTGCAGTTCATAGCCTTTCCCTGAAAACTGCCTGAATACATAGTGAAATGCATTTCATAACTTCTGTTCTTTAACCATGAGAAATTTCTTTTAAAACCATAGTGGATTAAAAAAATAAACAAATACAAATCCCTAAGGGAACTTTTGCTGCAAAATAACTGGATTCAAATGATGTTTGAGGTCTGACCTTAGTCCCATACAAGCACAAAAATCCTAATTAACAAACCGAAAGGCTATCCTTCACTTACCCCTGCCTGATATATTTAGCAACTTTTAAATCTTACAGACTGCACAGAATAGAGTTGCTGCTGCCCATCTTCTAGCATATCCAATAGCTGTGGCTCATGCATATAAACTTACAGGCATGGAAGGCAGTAGGTCAGAGATCTGCAATGAGGAATGTAAAAGCATTCAAGAAATGTGGTTCATTTTTTTGAACCTAAATAATGATTTCTTTAACCTCAGTGTTTCCTGCTTGGTAAACAGCTCACAGTTTCAAGTATGAAATGGTATCTTTCCCATTTTCCTGTGGGAGCTGCTTTTAATTTTGAGACTATGGTTTGTAGATGGTTTCAAAGAGTATGCCTTGTGTTACTTGAGCAGGAGTGGATGAAATAAGGGTGAATTATCATTCTTGCTTTTGGTTTCATTCATGTGTTTAATGTTGTTTGAAATTTGTAATGTGGGTGCTGGTTGGGAGAAGGTTAGCATTTAATGTTCACCCATATAAAAGCCCTTGGAATCAAATTAATGTATTTCCTAATTTTAAGAACTTAAGTTTATCAAGCAATAATAAGTGGAGATTAAAAGTGGCTGAGGTTTGTTGTGTATCAGCTGAAAAGCTTTTACTGAAGTTCTTGTTTCTGTATCAACTCACCTGCCTGGTACATAAGAGGAAAGGTTATGGTCAAGGCCCACAACTGGTACTTTTTTGATGGTGACTGATACAAATAGATAGAACTAGAACAAGGAAAGATAGTCCACAATGAAGAGTCAATTTTAGATACCTGTTTTTATGGATACCCCACCTCTTGCCTATTTTTTTCTTTTTTCCTTTCATTATCTCTTTAAGGTATCCCCAGATCGTCTGTGGTACCCAGCTTCAAGGACTGGGCATGAATAATCACTGCCTGGGTCTGGTTTGGGAAACTCATTTCACCCCTTCCTAGTTTTAAGCATTTGGCAAGAGAAAGCTAGTCTGAGAAAGCTCTTTAAGTGTCTCACTTAAGCATGACCCAGGTTATAACTCCTGTTGGTAGAACATCCAGGATGCACTGTAATAGTAAAGTGTTTTAATTCCTGCCAGAATTATTCCCAAAGCTTTCTCTGTAGGAGTGCTTGTCAGCGATAAAGCAGTAAGTCATGATGTGAAATTAAAAGAATAACCAAAACAAATAAAAGCCACGCCTTTATGATTTCCTCCTGTGTGTGGGCAGATACTGAATGCTTTGTTGTGACTCAACTTGGTTACAGATGGGCTCTTACTTTGGCTCCTCCTTATGTGCAGTTGATCTGAATTCTGATGGGTTGTCAGACCTGCTGGTTGGAGCACCTATGTTTTCTGAGATCAGAGATGAGGGTCAAGTCACAGTCTATCTCAACAGAGGAAACGTGAGTATGTACAGGAGATGACTTGGTAAGGGATGAGGGCATGGGTCTCGGGCAAAGTACCGCTTGTATTGCTCCAGCACTGCCTGGGGAAACTTGATGGCTCAAATAAATGGGGCTCTGGATGTCTCTAGCAGAGCATGAAGTCACAGGAAGACTCATCTGGTATGGTTTCCCAGACACCAGCCCACATTCATCACAGATCTGTGAACCTTTCGAGGAGGTCTGAGAAGGTGTCTGGTTTTTTGTTGAAACTTGGTGGCATTTGTGAATTTTGTGAATTTGCTGCCCAAACCAATTCAGAGTCAGTAGCTTTGACTGAGCTTCCTTTGTGGTTTTGGTGGTCACGAAGACCTAGAACACAATTTAGAACACAAATGTCCAGGGACTGAGGAAGAGAAGAGAAACCAGAGATTGAATTAATTTTACTTTTATAATATGACCCATACTCAGACTTTAGGGGAAGTTCTTATTAGCTGGTACTGTGGATTTCACCTGACGTAACAACAGTCTTGGAAAAGTCTGAATTTTCTTGCATTGTTAAGACCCTGGTTAAGGTTTTTTTACATATTATTACATATTTTACATATTATTAAATACTTAATATTCAGGTCCCAAAGCTGCTGTCTCAAAGGAGAAGTTATTATGGACTCAAATTAAATTCTTTGGCTTCATCAGTACTTTGTGAACATTAAGTTTGTTCATGCTAGACTTAAAATTCACCAGAAGTCCAAGCATTTAGGAGACTTCACAGATGTTTTTGGTGTAATTTTATTTTCTATTATCACTCCTTTAAATGAGCTTTACTTTTTCAGTTTTATTCATGGGAGGTTCCCCCTCTTATGTTGCAGTGTTGCTGCTGGGTCCTCAGGATTGGGTCCAGAATGCCGAAAATAAAATAGCCAATATTTCCTGCTCCCAGTGAGAGCATAAACGAGTTAATTTATATATTCTATAGAATAGTCAGGAAGCTAGTATGAGTTTCTTATACTCCTGCACGAAGAATTACTTCTATGAACAATGACTTGCAGGACTGGGAATTTTATTTTGGATTTTGGACATTTGAAACTTTTTTTTATTCTGCAATCACAGGTTGCTTAACAGGTTGTTGCAGAGGATCAGAGAAAACTGCATTATAAAACAAGCATGTACAGTGATGTTACATTTAAAATGTTTATGTTTTGCCCTTTCCTGTGAGGACTGCAAAGAATTTAGTTGCACATACAGGCCTGCCTGTCTCCTCTCTGTTGTGTTTTATTTTCATTATGTGGGATTTTCTTAAGTCAGCAACTCCCCATAGCCAAGTAAAAGATTTTATTACATGTTCCAAAGGGCAGTTTATTCTTATTCACAAAGGAAGCAAAAACAAAACAAAACAACCTTGAGGTGGGTACAGACTTGGATTGTGTAACTAAATTTTGTTTTCTTGTGGAAATGTTCCTTTCCCCCTGAGGGAAGACTCAAGAAACTAAAGCTTATGTATCTGACCAGAAGGTGGGTGGGCAAGAAATACCGGGGCCATATAAGGCTTCTCACGACATAGGAGTAAAAAGCTACTTAATTCTGAACTTTCCTCTGTCTCTTTATTTCATTAAATCTCTTTCCTTATTCTTAATTTCAGAAGGCTTTTTGGGGACTTTGCTTTGATCCTTTTGTCCCATACTCAAAATGTTTTTAAATCCAATTGTCAAGTGTTCTTTGCTTAGAGGAAAATACTCCTTGACTCAGTGAGTTTAGCTGAATAAGTCTGGACTGAGGATTTCACTCCTCAGATGTAATTTGCCAGTAGCAAGCTCTGGGCAGTTCCATTTTCACCATCTGGAAACTTTCATGGGTTCACCAATCCCCATGACTGCATTTAGTTACATCTGAGTTACTGTTTAGTTAATTTAGCATTTTAGTTATATCAGCCATGTGCTCTTTCCCCCTTTCTTTCCTGCCCCTTTTAAAACTAAAACCCAGAAGGTTTAAAACCCAAATAAATGAGATTCCTAGACTCCAGCTAATCTGAGTGCAATGAGGGTGAGAGGCAGGCTGGAGCTGTGCCCCAGGTACTTCTCCCAGCACAAGGGCATCTTCCAGGGGGAAGGCTTACCTCTCCCGGGAATCGCACCATTTCCCTGACCCTCTTTTATTTCTTGCCTGCCAGGGAGTGCTGGAAGAGCAGCTCATCTTGGATGGTGACAGCGCTTATAATGCACACTTTGGGGAGAGCATAGCTGCCCTTGGTGACATTGATGACGATGGCTTCCCAGGTCAGTGTAATTTCCTTCGTGGCCGTTTCTCCGTCGGTGCCAGCAAAGCTGGTGTCACTGCCGGTTCTGCCTGGCTGAGTGCTGCGTGGCATCTATTGCTCCTGCAGATCTGACCAGCACCTGGGTTCAAACTAAGGATAAATGAATGTGCCTGTGGAGGGTTTGTGTGTGCTAAAGCCTTTTGTAGCTGACTGTTCTTGATGTTAGTTTACTCCTTGTCTGTGCAGGTCAATCTCATCGACACACCTCAATCTCATTAATTGCTTTACTTTCCATGCTGTTGTATTTTCTTTTTTCCTGTGTGATTTATAAAGGGCTTAAGATACCCACACCCCAGAGAAAACAGAAACCTATGTCTGACTTCTTTTTTCTTTCTTATTTCCTTATGTTTTCAAGCCTTTCTGGTTTTGTTGACATAGTCTCATTTCTTATCATGTAGTGTAATTAAGAAGTAGCTTCTCACTCCTGATAGAGTATACTCTATAATTTCTCTCCTTTTCTTTGTGCTCCCTCTGCTCCTTCCTCAGCCCTCTCAGCACGAGACCCCGTGCTGTGATAGCAATAGGTGAGAGCAAAGTTTTGATGCTGGCACCTTTTCTGACCTGGTTTCTGGCAGTGCAGATTAAGGACTTCTAAACAAAGGCCAGCTATGCCTGGATTTATTTCTTTCAGGCCACTCAGGGCACAGTATCCCAGTAAGCCTAACTCAGGCTCGTTGCAGGTTGCTCTCACCAATAGTGGACAGGCTGTTCCTCTGTATTTGGACATGCATTTGTGTGTTCTCGCTGCTGCTTGTAGGTCAGTTGTGGTGATGGGGGGACTGCAGAGGGAGTTGAATCGGTCCATGGGTATGAAGCAACTGTGAAAAGCTTAATTTTAGTAGCCACATAGTCAGTATATCCAGCTAGAAGTGGAGAACAGGAGGTGGGATCATGCTTTCCACAAGAGTTTGCAGTTACATTGGATCAAATGTGCTTTGAAAGTGGACCCTCAGCAGTCTTCTTCTCCTCTTGCCTATCCATTTAATATACACAGCCTCTTTGTGGAGCCTTGGATTTTCAACATTTTTTTTTTTTTTTAATGTAGTGCTACAGTAATTATTTTGCCAGTCTTGTCCTGGTTCGCAAAGCTGATGTTCCTATGGGTTGGAGATTTTGTTGTGAAAGGTTTCTACAATAACTTTTTGAGTGTGGTTGCTGGTTAATAAACACACATAACAGCACATGTTTCTAATTAGCCACAACATCTGATTCTGTGAAACATAGCCACATGTGTGTACAAATTCATATATATTTGTGTATTTTTTAAGTTTATCTTAACATGAGCTTTTAAATAAATCAAACAAGTTTCTTTCTACCTAGGTTCACAGGAGCTGCTGATCTTCTTTGTCACAGGGATCTGTTTTCCTATGGATAGCTGCATTCTAAAATTGGGAAAAAGTTGGATTAGTGGGATGGATTGTGAAATGTTTATAATCTATCCTGTTTTACAGATGTTGCCATTGGAGCACCTAAGGAGGATAACTACATAGGAGCAGTGTACATTTACCATGGGGATGCCAAGGGTATTATACCTCAGTACTCTATGGTACGTGACACTCCCATCTACAACACCTTTCTGAAGTCACTCGCCCAGGGCATGCAGAAATAAACCATACCTAAGGGTTCTGAAGGGGTAGCCTCGTCATAACTCAACATCCTTTTCTCAGCCTTGGTTTGAAGATGGCTTCTCCCAAAGTTTGTCTGTATCTATGCTAAAGGGTAACATTCTGTTAGTCAGGAGGTGTTTTCCACATTCGACAATATGTCTCAAGGCGATTCTTGGGAGCCATTCCCCCGACCCCCTTATTGTGAAGTGAAATCTCGTCTGGGATATGCTATAGCATCTTGTGCAGGGATGACAGTGCAATTTAGCTGCTGTAGGCAGGCAGTAGAGATGATAAATTTATGCTCCTGCTGCCCAACATGTGTCCGCTAGTCTCTCTCTAGCACATTTCTTTGTTCAGAGAGCCTGAATCTTCCCTCCCTCTGTGTGTTTGAAGTTCTGGTTGTTTTGTTTTGTTGCTGGGTGGGATCCTTCACAGTAAATCAATTTAAGCAGAATTAAAGAGTTTAGTGGTTATATTGGAGACTCTTTTAACAGACCATAAAAGTTTAGTCCTTCTTCCTTTTACCATGGATGTGGCATGCACTGCTTTTATGAAAAAAAGGAAGTGACTCTTTAGTACATTTTATAAGTATTCATAATGTGTGGCATGTGGTGGATTCTGCCCATTTTTTGCCAAGAGCTGCTGTTTGGGAGGTTCTTCTCTGGCTGTTGAATATCTTAGAGCTTTCAAGCTCTTGCTGAAAAGGATGGGGTTTTTTGATTTTTTTTTTTTTTCATTCATGGGAAAATGTTACATTTTCTAAGGAGGACAGATCATCAGGGTGGGAAGCAACACATCCTGTTTGTGATCTCTCCCTCCCTGCTGGAACAAGGCCAGCAGACACAGCACATGCATCTCCATTTGGTCAGTGGGAAAACACCCAGCTCAAGAAGGTGGCAGGGTATGGTTGTTTACCCTTGATACCATTCCTACGGTTGGTTGTTCCATGTCCTGAGGCAGCCAAGAGGGCACCACTTACAGGCAGTATCTCTGTACTATTTCCCAGTATCTGCTGCAGGGCACTGGACAGACCACCAGTTCATGTTCTGTGTGCAACCAAAACTGCACAACAGCTTCAGCTCTCGACCTACCTGCCCTGAATTTGAACCCAGGGGTGAAAGACTTTTTGTATCTTATTACTATATTGCTGATCCATCTCAATGCTGTGGATTTCCTTTTTTAAATAAGCTGCGAGAGGTGGAGGGGGGGACCCTGCAGGGTGTATATTTTCACCCTTTTCATTTTGTAAGCTCTTCCTGTCCTGCCTTTCCCCCTGCCACTTTCCCACTTGTCTTCAAGTTGCTGATCAGTGTAGTTCTGTGTGCCTTCGTCAGCTGTAGTGGCTGCTATTAGCAGAAGCAGCTTATTGGCTTTGTGCCCTGCTGTTTTCATTCATGGTCCTTAAAAGCAGAGCAGCATTATACCTTTGCCTTCTGGGCTGTAAGAGCCACAGATGTCTTCTGAGGTGTTTGCAGGTGGGATTTACCACCCTAACTGGGACCCCTAAAAATGTGAAGCAGGTGTAATATGGGTATTCCAGTTGTCAGTCTTACCTGCCCATGAGTAGGAACACTGTTTTCCCATTAAACTAACTGTCAGGATATCTTTTTTCCCTTCAACTTACATTTTTTTTCCATAAATTTCATACCTGACCTTTTGTCCAATGTTACATTCTTTTACGGGAGGGCCAGGAAAAGTTGGTTGCATGTCACAAGCTGTGAAGCACCACCAGCAGCCTCTAAATGACTTCATGGAACAGCTTTCCTCTGTCCATACCTTCTGCAGTCAGAAGGTAATTTGAGTCCAGGTCTTGCATTGGTGGCACAGCATAATACATGAAAGCTATGAGCATTCTGATTACGTTCTTAGAAAAGGAGATTTTGATGTACTAATGTGCTTCAGACAAAGGCATTAACAGTGCAAAGAATTTAGAGAAAGTTTTTGTGCTAGTCATTAAAAAAAGAAACTATGTTAGAAGTTGGGGAGGCAGAAATGAGATTCAACTTCCAAACTGACAGAAAATACTTAATATCTAATGGAAACTGGAATTTCCAAGTGGCATGAAAATTAATCATTTTGACTTTGAGTACGCTAGCAAACTTTGTGAAAAGAAATGGTTGTGTGGGATTTTGTGTTTCAATTAATCATTAATTTTGGCAAGATGCTCCTTGAAACTTTTATTCAGGGAAACTAAGGCAATGCAAAAAAAACCAGACAAAATAATTAATCTCTTGAGTGCAGTTAAATTTTCTCCCTCTGCAGAAAGAAATCTGTTTGATGTGTTCTTTATTCTGCTTGGATCCTCATGAGGATTGTTATGCAGGTGTGTTTTTCAATCCAAGTCAGTGCTGGCCTCCTACTAGCCCAGGGCAGAAGGGTTTCCTGCAGTTGACAGCCTTCCTGTTCAGGGCTGCCTCAGTGAAGTGACAAACTGCAGGTGTGCGGCACTTCCAGCCCGTGGAGAAGAGACCCAGTGACCGTGAAAACCATGCTTGAAGGTTTTCTTTTGTTTGGTGGGGTTTTTTTGGAGCATTCTATGTTACTGAATAATTCCACTTGTGTTGTTTCCACTGCAGAAGCTGTCTGGGCAAACAATAAACCCAAAGCTGCGTATGTTCGGCCAGTCCATATCAGGGGGAGTTGATATGGATAGCAATGGTTATCCAGGTATGTATGCTGCTCTGTGGGAGCACGGGGAAAACAAAGCAATAGGCCCAGAAAATAGCAGAGCTAGGTTGTTTCCAGGTTGCTGGTCCCTGGCATTGCAGATGGTCAGTGAAGCTGGGCTGCTTTTTCCCTTTCTCTTCTACTAGAAACTCCTGATAAAAATTCTAGGCAATTACTTAATTCAGGTGTTTTGGCAGCTACAGTGATTGAAGATTCAGTGTCTGGACCAAGGTTGCGAGTTTCTTGGAAACTGCTCAGTCAGGATGGCAGTCTTAAAATAAACCAAAAAGCAGACAATAATGTAGTAGTGTTAATAAAAATCAAACAACGAAGCAGAGGTGAAGTAACATCACAGACCTAATCCTCCAGTTAAAATGCTTATGACATAATGATATTTGAAGTGGCCAAGTGGCTAAGTCAGAAAAACATGCTCTGTAGTCTAGCAACTGATTTGAAAGAACTGAATTCCATGTCTCCTTTGTAACGGTCTCAATGTTACAAAAATTTCAGATATGACTATTGGAGCCTTCCTGTCAGACAGTGTGGTACTTCTGAGGTGAGATGACTGTATTTTTCATTCATTGTTGTCTTCTTTTTCTTTGCTTTCTCTGTATATCTTGTATGGTCTTAAGCCCAACCAAGTAACCACTCAAGTTTTCTCCCTGGTTTATTGTGGCCAGAAGAAGCAAACTTTTTAAGCAAACCCTTAGACATGAATGGGGTCAAAGAATGCACAGTCTAATTTAAACAGCAGAGTGAGGGGTGACAATACGTAGGACACCCAGGCCTATGAAGAAAAAGAGTTGGAGCCAGAGGGAGCTGTGTTGAATCTCAGTGCAAGGTCGCTCCCAACTTGTGAGAAGGCTTCTTTATTATTTGTACATTTATATAAAGTAAATAAATTGTGATTTAAGGGAACGCAGTTGAGCAAAAAATGAGCTGTGTATGATGCCAGGACGTAATTTTGCAAGTTATAATGGGATGCTGAATGAAATAAGAGTCTTCAGGGAAATGAAATACGGATATATTTTCAGTGCACGCAGGAATTGGGCTGTTTCAAGTTTATGAGTTAAGTGCAATTGCTTGTTCCGTCTGATAGAAAGAGGTGGGATGTCATGGTTCACCAAATTATCCAGATAGAGAGTTAGAGTAGGAGTGAGCTTGAGGTGCACAGACCTGGGCAAAAGAGGTTTTTTGACAGTAGGTCTGTTGTTACACTTGTTAATATTTAATAAAAGAAATCCTTTCAATACTTAGATGTCATTAGGAATAGAAATCACTACTAGGAACTCCAGTATCTTAATGGAAGAGACAGGGATGTGGTGATTCTGGTAAGGCAAATGCTGCTGCAGAACAGATGTGCCAGCTCCTTCCTGTTCAAAGCAGGAAAAACTTGTCTCTGTTTCCGTTGGAATCAGTTACACAAAAGAAAAAGAAAAAAAGCAAAGGAAGGGGAAGAAATACCCTTGATGATCAGAATGGCAGGTGGGCAAGTCTTCTGAACAGCATGATGACCTCTGGCCATGTTTTCAGTCATGCTTGTGCATTTCTGAGAAAATTAGTGTATTACTGGCTGGCCTTGTGGGCAGCCTGATTAATTGCTGCTACTGCCAGTTTCCAGTGTGTCCCTCTTGTTGTTAAGATTCAGATTAGGATAAAGAAATGAGCTTTTTCTTCTCCTCCTCTTACCCCTCCCACTTTTGTGAAGTCCTTTAGCCAAAACCAACAAATGTTTTGCCAAGTGATATTTAAAGACTTTGGTGGAAGCCTTTGGCGACTTGGGGCAGATCATCAGCATTGTATTGCTCACATGTGTATGGCCCTTTGACAGATGCACTGGTTGTTTTTTTTTTTTCCCAGTGAATAGCCAAGTGAGATGACATAAAGGAAAAATCAGACAGTGCATCATAGCTAGAGAAATATTTTTTTCTGAGAGAAATATTTTTCTAGATCAGCTATAGCTCTTACTCTTTTATGTCTCCCTAAACATTCAGAAAAAGTGTTTTTCTCGTGGGTGTGAAATGACTGCTCACTCCTTTTTCTCCTTCCCCCCCACTGCATATATTTCTAGGGCTAGCATTTATCTTCATCCTCCATCTCAAAATGTGAACTTGCACTGTTATTTCAGGCTGTGGTAAAAGAGTCTGAGCAGCTGACTTAGAGATTGATGGTGTAACCACAGCCCCTGCTCTCTTCTCCTTCCTCTCCCCTGCCTCTCAATTAAGTGGCTTGTGGAGTGATGGTTCTGAAGTGGTTTACAAGCTCTGGCCTTGCATGGCTGTTGGGACTACCCTGGACCTGAATCTGCTGGTTGCTGCACATTTTTTTTTACTCTTGTAGTTGGTTTTGGAAGAACATGTACATGTACATGTTGTACAGAATTGAAACCAGGAAGAATAACACTGAATTTTTGGGCTGAAGTCCTGGGCTGGAGATGGCTCAAGAGAGTCTGGTTTTCTGGGCTGCTGGATCTTCTGTGTTGTGTGAAAGAGGAAACTGTTGAGGAATACGTTCAGTAGGTATCTCAGGCACAGCTGCAGTGTGAGCTGCAAATTGAGCTCTGGGTGGTGTGAGCCTGAAGCAAGAGGCTGGGAACCGCTGACTCTTTGCATAAGAAGAGCCATGGGGACCTGTGGCACAGCCAGGGGAGCAGATACTGGGAAACACAGCAGGAGAGGAGACTCAGGAGGGAAGAGCAAGGAGGAGTGAAGACTTGCTTGGAGTCTGAGAGTATAAAAACCCAGGGGTCCTTTGTTCTGGATCCCTCCTCAGAGGCACCAGCTTGAGCTGTTTCTGTGTTACTCTGCTGTGAATAAATGGCTTTATGGAACTGTGGGAAACGTGGTCTGGCTACGTGAGGGTGGTGTGTGTAGGGAGTCACTGGAGCCACCAAAGCAAAAGGGCTTTGGTCTCAGCAGTTAAAATCTCTGGTGGTGTGAGTGTGACTCTGTGAGTGCCTCCTGAATGGTCAGACAGGGAAGTTTCCTTACAAGACACACGTGGGCCTTAAGGCACTCAGCTTGCTCTGCGGTTCCAGGAGTAGTGGTAGCAGTAACCTGGTGCTGGAGTTACAAGGGTAGAAAGCTTTCGTTCACAGTGCACTGGGTAACTCCTGAAACACAGTTTGGCAGTGTGAAGAGTATTCAATCCTTGCCACTTGGCAGGAGGGAATTAGCCAAATGTCCCTCCTCCAGAAAACATGAGTGTCGTGTCTGTTGTCCCTCTCAGACCATCAGAAAAATTATATAGGAATCCATCTCCTACCCTTGTGCTCCCTCCTTGACTTTCAGGTCACAAATTTGACTGTAGACCATTCTGTGGAAACCTATGATCTCTTCCTACCTGTCCCTGAGCATCCAACATGGTTAGCAACCAGTCTTATTTGCATGAATTGTTGTTCTTGTTTGCTGTTCTACTAATTTTGTTATCCTCTTCAGTCATCAGCTAGGCTTTATGCAAATTTGGTGGAGATGATGATGATTATTATTATTATTACACATTACTGGTTTCCCTAGTTGCCTGCCTGCAGTCTGTATCCAAGCAGTGAACTTCAAGCTGCTATTACTCTTTTAATTTAAATGCTAGTAGTCCTTACCAGCTTGGTCAAGTGCTAGTTTGTTTTTTTTTTACAGTTCAAATGTACTCTCTTATTTTTCCTGTCTGCCTGAAATTGTGTAGTTTACCAAATTTACTTTCTTTTCCTTTGGCTTAGAACTTCCATCTGGTCACTCAATTCTACTTCTTTTTTGATCTCCAGATCCAGGCCTGTTATTACCGTGGACATCTCCATTTTCCTGCCTGTATCTATCAATATCACAGCTCCTCAGTGCCACGATGGCTTGCAGCCGGTGAACTGCCTCAATGTCACAGTGTGCTTTCGCTTCAGCGGCAAGCATGTTCCTGGAGAAATAGGTAAGGTACCTGTGCCAGCCCTGGGCAGGGCCACAGTAACAGGTTGACCTGGAGTCAAGGGCTCTCTTTGCAGTCAGCAACAGAGCTTTTATGAGAAATAAGTGGTTTCAGTGTGAACTTGAGGTATACAATTCCGGAAAGTTGGAGGCTCAAGAACTTCCTTGGGCACGTTTTGACTTTCTGATGAGGCTGATGTAATACCGATGCAGTTTCTTCCTCAGTGAAAGAAGGGAAGTGTGTCCATAGGCTTGCTACAAGGATAGAGAACACAGCCTTCCAAGTTCATATTCCTGGTTTACCTCTTGATAGAGAATACATTTCTGAAGCCATATCTTCCATCAGTGTTATCAGAAAGCATACAAAAGATTATTTGCTCTGGATTAATACTTTTTGCAAGTTTACAAGGAGCTCTTGAAAAAGACATGAGAAAATGGTTTTCTATGCATGAGTTTACCTGTCTGTAAAATGACTGTAAATAGCCCAATCTTTTACTGATAACAAGAATATCTTCCAGATTAGTTAATCTCTGTAAAACACATGGAGTTGGTGAAGTGAACGGAATTGTGTAACATGTAATTGTGCAAACCTTTATGTCTTGGCTCTGTTAAAATACTGCTTATGACTTTTATGTCCCGATGTTTACAAGTCTTAGATATTGTGTGAAGCTGTATGGGACAGATACAGCATTTCTAAATATTTTAAGGCCTGAGTTAATTTAGTTCATGATGTCGCGCTTTAGGAATGGCAGAGGACTAGCACTGTGCTGTTCAGGGAAGATGTCTCAGCCTCACAGCACGCTCTGTCTTGACAGTGAGCTGGGGAAAGCAGTGCCTCCTCCTGCTCTGTGCTCTGCCTTTTTGAGCAGGTAGTTGAAAAGGGTGAGTTGCATCTGTGCGACCCAGCATGCAGAGCCTGCTGCAGTATTTTGGTTTTAAGTAAGTCAGAGAAGGAAAAGGCTTCTTGCTGCTACTTCTGCCATTCACGTGGGGTGAGAACTACAAGCAGCTTGTCACTCTCACCTGAACAGCTCAAAACAATGGAGTTACCAAATGTAAGGTTCCTGTCTATTCTATCACACTGATGCAACTGAGAATTGAATTTCTATTTTTGCATTTTTTCCTTCTCTTAGATGACTCCAAGCAGATAAATACATGCTTTGATAAAGTATTTTTTGTACTGCCTGCTACTCTTCAATTAAGAAAACGCATTTCTGAGGGTTCTGAGGGGATTATTAATTCCTCTCTGAAAATCACCAGATAGATTTTCTGAATATCTAGGTGGTCTTGTGTTCTTGAAGTACTGTTTCAAATGTTTCCTTTGCTTCAATTTTGTAACTCTGGACCTGTGACTAAGAAGTGATCTTCCTTTTTTCCCGATCTAAATATCTGTTCCCCTCGTTTGCAAAAGATCCATCTTCCTGTTCATCATGTCTTGTAAGAGCTGTTGAATTTCCCTGTGTTGTCATACAGACTGTACTTCTAAAGATTTATTGTGGTGAAAGCACATAAGCATCTTCTTTGGCGAGCAACATCCATCTCATTACTAGGAATTTTTTTACTATTAAGCAGATTATTATAAAACTTCCAATCATTGTTCTTTCATACAGTGCTTGTAACAAAGTGATTTTTCTTGAAAACATTGCAACCAGAACTATCTGACTGTATAAAATCCCTTCAGGGTATGATTTGGATAAAATATCTCAAATGAGCTTTCAGTTAGTAATCTAACAGTCAGACCATTTTAATTATGTTGCAGTTGAAGAATGTCAATTAACAAAGGGTGGAACAAATAATGGAAATATTGTAATGGTTCCTCTCCTGCGTGGTTAAATATGGGGGGAAAAAGCCCTGGAATATCCCTGTTAATGCATGGTTGTCCAGTTCAGACTCTGAAAGGCATATGGAAGTGTTAAAATGCTATGCCAGAATTTTATGGCTAAAAGTGTTGGGATTGGGATTATTTCATCTTTGGGTGTCTGGGGGCAGTCAGTAAAGTCAGATGGCGAGAATGTGGTGGTCATCCAGAAAGTCACTCCCCCAGGGCTTGTCAATGTGAATACTTGAGATTGCTGCTTACTGGTGAAAAGCTGGGCATTTGTCTTGCTTTTGGGCAGCTGACATTGGTCATCTACTGCATAATGTTTAGAAAGTCAAGCTGAACATGTGGGCAGCATTCTTCTGTGGCAAATGTGTGCCCTCAATGCTGATTTGAATGTGTGGCTACTTTGTTAACTGGCATGTGATGGAAAGTCATCTTCATCTAGCACTACCTCACACCTGAATATAAACGTTCCCCATCTTTTTTTTTCTTCTTCTTCTTTTTCTAGTGGGGCTTGTAAGCCTGTTGCTCATGAAACAGCTCTCTGGGGTTCTGTGTTTATTGGCACTGCTTGATACTACCAATGACAGTACAGTTTCCATTAAATTGTTTCTTTCAGGCTATGGTCTTCAGAAGTATGAATTTATTGCTGAAATGTTTTTGTCTGAACCAAGAGCCATGGCCAAGGGAAACGTGCTCTGCACTGCATGCCATACATTGCCTCAGTGCTTACTGGAGAGTTGAGTGTCTAGCTGTATGTCCACTGACAGAGACCGCCTCCAGTATGTCTTGCAATTAGGATTTTCCTTGATTAAAAAAAAAAAAACAAAAACACAACAACAAAACAACAAACCGAACTCCATCACAAAAGCACAACAAAATGCAGCAAAGACCCCTTGCTGAAGTTTGGTATGGTAGACCTCAGTCCAGGAACGTGTAACATTTACACTAATAGTTTCTAAAATTCTGGCTTAAAAAAAGTTTACATTATGGGGAGCATTTTATTTGACATCAGTCATTTAGGACTTAAAACATTAATAAAAGCCAAAGCAATAATTTGGCAAGTACCCTACGTATGTAGTGAATTGGCACAGGAACTGGTGCTATCTGTCCTTTACAAAGGTTATCAACAAATTAAGCTCTTTAGTAATGAGCCAATCTCAGGGTACTGGGACAGGCTCCTCAGGGAAATGGTCACAGCAGCAAATAGAGTTCAAGAAGCGTGTGGACAATGCTCTCAGGCACATGGTATGACTCTTGGGGGTGGTCCAGTGCAGGGTTAAGAGCTGGATCCTTGTGCCTCCCTTCTAGGTCAGCATATTCCAGGAAAGCATAATGGTTACTTAGGAAGACAAACACCGTCACTCCAAACGTTCCCACCTTTGTCCTTCTTTCCCCTACTCTAAATATTGAACATGATGTCATATGGTATGGAATATCCCTTTGGTATGTCCCAGCTGTGTCCCCTCCCAACTTCTTGTGATCCCCTAAGCCTGCTCACTGGTGAAGCAGTGTGAGAAGCAGAAAAGGCCTTGATACAGTGCAGAGCATTGTTCAGGAACAACTAAAACATCCCTGTGTTATCAGCACTGTTTTCAGATCCAAAGCATAGCCCCTTACTAGACATGGTGAAGAAAATTAACTCTATCCTAGCCAAAATCAGCACAGTACTTCAATTAGCGGGTAAGTTTTCTTCTGAACACAGACACATCCAGTCACATAGCAACCGATTGTGTCAAGCTACCTATCCTGTAGAACAGCAGGAAACAAGATTTACAAAGAGACAGCTCATAAGTTTTGGGATATGTCTTCTATACACTGCCAGGGATGTGTAACATGTAAGAGGGCACTGCTGAGTGCGAGGCACTGACCTCTAGTTAAGGTATAAATGCTAAGATGACTGCAAATCAAAGAAAACAACTGTCAGGAAATGGCATATCATGGTTTACATTTGCATAGTTTGTGTTGTTTTAGGAGGAAAATGAACTTGAGGCTGCTGCTGTTGTTTGTGTGGTTTTGTTTTTTCTGTTAGCAACATAGTTTAAGCATCTTCTGGGGGTTTGTGTGTTGTGGGGTTTTTTTGTTTTGTTTGGGGTGTTTTGGGGTGGTTTTTTTTTGGTGTTAAATGTACATATCTAGATGTATTCTTACACACCATTTCCTGTGGGAAGGATGGGCTGGGAATAATAGTAACACGAAATGTGGGAGTACGTTAGTAATTGGATTTGGTTTTATGTAGCAACGGGAAACTTAGTGATTAATTTCGACCTTGCAAGGTTTGACCTTTTTTCAAGCACACTAGGAGGCAACAGGGTCCATTGATAGGTGGCTAGAAAATAACTATTGTTCACTGACATCCTTTGTTTTCTTCTACTTCCTTTTTAAAACAGGTTTGAATTATAACTTGACTGCTGATGTGGCAAAGAAGGAAAAGAGCCATCAACCCAGAATTTACTTTGTGACTTCTGGAGAGGCAGCAGGGCAGATCACAGAGAAGTTACAACTGTCGTATATGCAGGAAAAGTGCGAGCATTACCTAGCATATGTCAAGGTCAGTTCATTCCTGTCCTTGTGTTGACCTTATTGCAATTCCACTACTTAAAAAAAAATATTCAGCCAATTAAAGTTGTGCTGCTCGGCCTCAGATGTTTCATTTCCTGACAGGTGGATGAAACTTTTTGGGTGGAAGCTCAGAACTTCTTCCTTGGCATGATTTGTCACTCTTAGCAGTATCAGGCCTTCAAGACCTGATGCCAGGAAAATGTATTTTATTTATGTTTGATCAGGCAGAGGGAGTTTCTTTCTTCTTTTGCCTTGAGTTGTTGCTACATGTGCTATATCCAAGGAGGCGGTGTTTTGTTTTGGCAGGAGCAGCAGGTTTAGTGTTTAGTTTTGTGTAAAGTCTGACTACACTAGAGTTTGCTGACACACTGTGCATGAAAACGGCAGAATAACGTGGGGTGTGCAATGAAGTGATTGGGCTCTTGGATTTGGGGAGCCCTGTGAATTTAGCTGGGCTTGAAAGCAGCGGTGGGTTAACTTAATTTCACCTGTGTCATGGTCCTAGGGATACAGGGAGTGCTTTCTAGACCTGCTGAGACACAGAAAAGTTCAAATGTGGAAAGAAAAGCAACAGACTCTTCATCTAGGGCTTGCTAGGGCTGTAATTATCTTCACTGGGCAGCTGTTGTTAAAGAAATGTCACCCAACTGCCATTTTGTTTTCCAAGTAAGCACAGCAGTTTTATTCTATGCTAAAAATTCATAGAATGGATTTTAAAATTATAGAGAAAGGACATTTATCTTTCAAACAACGTATGTCTTACAAACATTAATCTGTATCACCATTCCTTGTGTACCCTCCTTACTGAAGGGCTTAAACCCATAGATGAGTGTGACTCAAATTAGATGGATATCACTCGACACACATTTGGAGAATACAGCATGTCCAGATTTCCTAAATGTCTAAACTTTTCCAGCAAGCCTCTTTGTACTTAAAAACCGTGAGAATGGGAGATAAAAATAATCCTTTGACTTTATCAACATTTTATGCATGGCTATTGAGAGAAAATAAAATAAATAAAGGGACCAAGGAGGAAACGCTGTCCTGTTGTGTAGATCTCAGGGAAGAGACTAGATGTCTTCCATGACTTTTTGTTTCTGAAGAGCCTTTGCTTCTGCTGTGGAAAAGCTTGTTAAAGAAAACATAGACCTAAGAGATTACCGTTACTTAGAAAGTATGCCTCTGAGTTTACTAATTCTGGTCTTTCTCCACTGAGCACATCTGGTTAGACTTCAGTGTATTGAGTTTGTGTGAAAAGGAGCCATATGCCTTCCTATCTTAATCCAATAACCCAATAATTACTTCTTTCATGCTAGCTCTTCTTGTAGTTTTTGGATACTACACAGAATTCATTAAAAAGCTACATATGCCCAAGAAACTCTTTAAATAATTGTAACATTTTTAGCTGATTATGGGAATGCAAATGTAACAACTACTTTTCTGGAAAATTCCTGGGAAATTGGATTTTTATAGGAAAGGGAAACACTTAATCATGTTTAAAAACACTAACAACTTAAAGCAAAACAGCTGGTTAACAAACAGGGCTACTGGGTTTCTATGTGATACAAGCAGCTATTTTTCACTGTTGGAAGAATCGCAGGAAATGTTTGTTCTTGTAAGGGAGAATGCAAAGTAATGGAGAAAGATAATCCCTGTGCTTTCATGGGAAAGGTGATGTGATCCACAAGACTACATGACATCAGAAGCGTCAAAGAGAGCCCTACACACTCCGCAGGAGTGGAAATGGTGTCATGGTGTTTCACTTCTGTCCTTAAGTGACAGCTAGTAAAACAAAACCCCTGAGAAACAAAACAAAACAAAAAAAAAAACCTTCACAAGCTCCAACCGGCAGTCTCCTTGATTGCATAGATTTGTGGTGGAATGGGTGAAAAAAGATGTGGATTTAAAATATACAAAGTGTTTCACTTTGGCTTTCCTTTTTCCTTTTATTTACTGTATGCCTGATGAATTCCCCTCCATGGGAAATTAGGTTGTTTGCAGTTGCATCCTTGATCTGTTCTCTTTGTTATTGTTTCTTTGTGTCACCGGTCACAAATGGGTTTATGTGGTATAAGGATGTCAGTTCTGGACTGCCTGTGATCAAGGATAGATCATGGACTTGTGTGTGACCTCACGTGCCAACTTGACAAACCCTGCTAGGTACACAGGGTGTCCAGTCCAAACGGAACCCAGTAGAGCTCTGTGCATTATGTTAGATAAATGCAAGCCTGTGCCAGGCCTTGCTGGGTGATATTGTCTCACCAACATGTAGTTCCAGTATGGTGGAGGCACAAAGCAGAGTGACTGAGAAAAGACACTGAAAAAAATAGACCTCTACAAGCTTTCTGTGATTTTTGATAGATTTGATCTTGAGAGACCTCAGTGAAACTGAGGACTAAAAGGGTTGCAGTCTACAAATAAACTGACAGGAATACTCATTTCATTGTTTTGCAATTGATAAGTGTCGATGGTTTGGGCGTGACTCATTTCCTATTTGTGGTTCCCTTTCAGGGCAGGAGCTACTGTTCTTTTCAGTGCTATTGAATTTGCCTATAAAGTCTATATTTCCTCATATCTGTGTGACTAAGTGGATCTCAGAAGGTTTGTAGGATACGTGTAGCTCAGAGCTTGATCTTGTACAAGGCAGGCTACCAAATTAGAACTCAAGTTGCTAGAATTACAGTAGTTCACGAGGAAACATGTTTTTCTGGTTGAGAATAGAGAATGAAATGGAAAGCTTTTGAGACTTAAAAATGTGTTGCATTTAGTTTTGTAGTGGGCATAGAGATGTCAAAAAGTTACATAGTTTTATGATTCTTTTGCACTTTTTTGTTTTAATTGCTTACCTGCACTGGAAGCTGTTTGATGATTTCTAGTTAAGAAACTTTAATTCTTTAGTATACGTAGATAGTTGTACACTCAGGTGTAATTTCTAAAAGCTGCATTTGTTTTAATTTAAACAACCTTTAAAGGTTTGACTGAAACATTCAGTAAAATGGCTGTTAGTTGAGAAGTTAAAGAACATTCCTGGCTTTCTCATGTCTACGAATAGTCGATCCCTGCTGTCGTTCAGGAGCTGCTTCACTGCTAGACCGTTCCTTTTCCAGCTGTCCAGGGACAATGGTGCTGACAGTACTAGCTGACGCTACCCTCATTCGATGGTGATGGAACTACTAACAGGTGTCTGTCAGCTTTGCTGGAGTAAAAGGAAGCAAAATTAAATCTGATTAGTGCGTTTTGTTTTGTTTTGTAAAGGGATTTTGTTTTTTTCGTATAAGGAATGGCAAACAAAAATGTGAGAAAATGGAACATGGCATGAGAGGAAAAGAAGCAGAAGTTGCAGAAGGACATAGAATCAGAGAAGATTAAGAAAACAAATGGATTTTGAGTCTTTATATGTGTCTCCTTAATGTCTGGGCATGCAACCGAAATGCAGAGTTTTTGCTTGGGAACTGCACTTACTTGCTGGTGTTCAGAAGAGGAGCTGAGATCAAAGCAGTGATCCTGAGGAAACATTGTTCCGCTTTTCCAGTAACTGCCCTGGTTGTTTCCTGCTTAGTGAGCTCCCCTAATATTTAGGATAGATTTATGTGGGGATAGGACAAAAGAATTTGGTACAGATGGCAAAGCACATTGTGCTGGCAGATTTATGCAGGGTCCAAGCACCTTCCTTGTTTCATGACAAAGGTATGATGGTGATGATTGTGAAAGCCCCTTGTAGAATTGCTGCATTTATTAAAGGAGCACTGTCTGGCCTCTCACCCCACTGTGGGCCAGCTGGCTGGGCTGCCTGCTGCTACTGTGCTCTGCTGTCTGTGTGCAGAGTGAACGCTGGGATAGCTGCAAACACCATCAGCAGTCCTGGCACGTGATTAAACCAGACCATTTGTATTATCCAGAGACCTTTATCTTTGTGGCTCTGCGGTTATTTTAAGCAGTTTCATGTACTCATTGTATTAACTCTTAATGGATCCAGCTCATGGGAACGATGGGGCTGAGAAGTAACAGAGGAGTGGCTTTTCATAAAGGATCCAGGTGAGCAGCACATGCTGTATTTGTGCAGGCAGGTTTAGAATAAAATACCGTCTGCTCATAATCTATTAGCATAGGCTGCCTACCCTCCAGCAGAGCAAAATAAATGTGTTTTAATGAACAAATACAAATAAAATTAAA
This sequence comes from Empidonax traillii, assembly GCF_003031625.1. Lineage (NCBI taxonomy): Eukaryota > Metazoa > Chordata > Aves > Passeriformes > Tyrannidae > Empidonax > Empidonax traillii. The sequence continues at coordinate 796,773 of NW_020955934.1, forward strand.
TAAGTAGTGTTTTCTGCTTCCTTATTCTCTAAAGTGGTCAGCCATCTCCTTTTGGATGCATTCTGTCTGGCACTGAGTAGAACTGATGTCTCACCTGGAAAAATAAGCCGGGGAGAAGAGATCTGCCTTTTTTCCTGTGTAGCTCATAGGGGCAAGGAAAGAACAGTGGTTAGCTGCATAATTCTTTTCATTGCCTTTTAAGTACAGGGATTTAGTCATACCAGAAAGAATATTAGGAGTCAATAACATCTTGGAGCTGAACAGTAAGTGTATCAGTATTTAAATACTGCTAACGACTGTGGAGTTGTCTTTGGCTTTTCCAAGGTTTTGGAAAGGTTCACCAAGAACAAGTGAGATTGTTTTTCAGAGGTGAGCTTATAATCAAGGGCTGGTAGTGTAAGTTATATCAGATATTGTGCTATTAAGTGCATGGGAGCTCTTTACTGGGCAGTGTAGCTAGAGAGGTGTGTGCTAGCCCAAAGGCTCTTACGTCCTGAGGCCACAGGGTGGTTTTCAGCTGTGAGCTGAAGGCAGAGGTTTTGTCCAGAATATCTCCTCTGCCCATCTTCTCAGGTTTTTAAAGACATAATTTTTTTTTTCCTCTTCTCAAGCTTTTCAATAATGTAATTGGGTGAGTGATTATCTCCAACCCATCTGGTTGGAGTGTGTCTTTGAGTGCTTTTTGCTCTATGTGGAGCTTGACCATTATAAAAACAATGAAACAAACAAACAAACAAAAAAAAGCAAAACCCATCCCATTTGAAATTTTAGCAAGGTAATTGATTTTATTGAAGTTCACTGTTGCTCTTTGACTTTTGCCAGCATATATGAAAAAGGCCAAATATGTTGTTCATGGCTCAGGCAGAAATTTGGTTATTGTGGTAGAGCAGCCATCAAAGTGCCTAGTTAATCACATTTATGAATCCAAGCAGAGATTTTATGATCCCTAAATGAAATAAGTAGCACTTTAAATGAGGCTCAGTCAATAGACTTAGAGCACAGGGGCTCATTCTGCTTTGCCTGCCTTTTTTAAACTGTAGTGTTCCCTGCTAAAACCTAAAGGGATGCAAGTCATTCATTTCAAGCCCCTTGATAAACTTGTCCTGGTGATGTAATCTGTAATGGCAAAGAAATGTGATTTATTTTTCAAGTAGAGTCTCTCAAAAATGTGTGTTTCCTAAGTTTTGACAGAGTTGAGATTTACTGCATGTAAACTCTTAATGAAGGATAACACTTCACTGCTGCACTTACATATTCAGTCATAGACATATGCCTGGCTTTGCTGTCTGCCCACTGATGTGTATCTGTCTGATACTGTAGTTTCTCAAGAAGAGACTTGATTTGCAGATCAAACCTTTTGGAGACTCAGGAGAGGGGCAGATTTAGCCCTGGACAGAGCACAGAACTTTTAGAGAGAAGATTGATCGGAGGGCTGGAGCACCTCTCCTATGGAGATGGGCCAGGAGAGCTGGGGCTGTTCAGCTTGGAGGATAGAAGGCTTCGAGGAAACCTTACAGCAACCTTCCAGGACTTGAAGGGGCTCGTAAAAAAGAGGGGAGTGACTTTTTACACAGGCAGATAGCGACACGACAAGGGGGAACTGCTTTACAGTAAAAGACAGTAGGTCTAGAGTAGAGGTTAGGAAGAAGATCTTTGCTCGCAGGGTGGTAAGTCACTGGCACAGGTTGCCCTGAGAAGTTGTGGATGCCCCATCCCTGGAAGTGTTCAAGGCCAGATTGGATGGGGCTTTGAGCAGCCTGATCTAGTGTAAGGTGTACCTGCCTGTGGTTGATGGGTGGTTGGAATTTGATGGTTTTTAAAGTTCCTTCCAACCCAAGCCTTCCTGTTCTTTAATATCGGAGTCCACAGTTTTGAAAGGCAGTCCATTTGTCTGAAAGAAGTAATTGCATTTCCCAGTGATAGCACTTTGAGGAAGTGAATGTCCAAACAGAGATAAAAGAGGTGTTGCACTTTGTGCTAGGAAAAATAATTTCAAAGGGCAGGTAATGGTGTATAGGAATATTTTTGCTTTCAGTGACACTGCTGGTTAACCAGAGAGTTTGTTTTCTCAGGTGGAAAGAAGCAGCAAAGAAGGCAACACTACTATTTTTGAAACTTTCTAACATGTTGTTTGAAGAAAGTGATAAAAACTAAACACATGGTGGCAAAAGTTTGATGTAAAAGTTTATTAGTACTTGGGACAAATTTACATTTAAGGGGAATACGCTTAATGCTAGAGTATTGCTGCAGAAAATTGCAAATAGGGAACAGCTTGTTTGTCTTAGTGGTTTTCCTATTTAGAGCACATGGAGGAATATCAGTGTGTGTGGTAATCTTGAACACACACATGCACACAGTCAGCTTATCCTGTCCAAACTGGAAAGTGCCTAAAATTATTACCGTTTCCTTTTGCTACCCTTAAGAAGGAATGAGCAGGGCATTTCATCAGGAAACATTGGAAGCAACTTCTAATAGAAAACTCTCTAGGCTAAAGAGAAAACAATTAATTTTGCTGGCTGTGGCTTCTGAGTAAGTTCCAGACCTCTAACCTTCTCATAATCAGAACAGAGTCTCCTGGGAGACTCTTACAGATGCTGTGTTTGGTTTGGGTGGCAACACAGGATGTTAATCCAGTGCCCTAATTCATACTGAAAGTGCCTGTGAATATATTTGAAGAAATGTGGGAATAATAGCTTGCAGGCATAGAGCTTTTTTGTCAAAAAATGCCTTTTTTTCCTTTCTTTTGATATTTGCTGCATTATGTCAAGTGTGGAACTGAATTAATCTTGAACTCCTGACGTTCAGAAACAACTGAGGAAAGGTGCATGCTCTGTCATGTTACCCTCACATACTCACCAGCCCTTACATATGCAGTGGGGTAGTTACAGTTGGTATGGTTGTGCTGCTGGTGAAATGTTAAATCCGTGTTCACAGACTTTGAGTTTATTGCGTATTTTTATTTATCAATTCCCCTTACAGCGCTCTGTGACCTCTCCTGGAGTCCCAGTTGCTTTGGGGAATGTTTAGTATTCTGTACTGTCCTACATTAGCTGTTCTCTGGAGATTTGAAGTAGGTAATTATCCAGTAGTTTGAATTATTTTCCCCTCACCAATATCTTTGACCTGATGCCATATCATTAACCTTTTTTCCTGCCTTTATACAAGATGTCCTTATGGAATAGATACATTAGGCAAATTAGATTGTACTTCTCCAGTGTGCTGTGATCTTACAATGGCATTTTCTCCCATCAAATGTTTATGTTACAAAGTGACCACCGTGCTTGCTTTCAGCTTACTTTTGCTTGGGAAAAAAAGGTCATTTTTGACAAAAGCATACTTATGAAAGCTGTCCTCAAAGCAGGGAAGTAGTCAAATTTTAGGAGTATGTGCAATTTGATTTTGGGGGCTTCTTTGCATCTTGTTGGTGTCCTCTGCCTGGTTTGTTTTCATCCAGTGTTAACATTGGTATTGCTGCATGTGAATTACACAGCTTCAAAAGAACAATCTTCAGAAGGGGATATTGTAAAAGCTGCATAGAACATAATGGATTAACTGATTGATTCTTAAGCAAAAACTCAGTGTTGTGGTACAAGAGAGATTTCTCTGATCAAATTCCATCAAGAACATAATGTAGCAACTTCAGTGTTTCAAAGAAAATTTCAGTAGAGGATCTTCTAGTCTACCACTTGTTTTGCCTAAGTTGCATGTGTTGCAGGATTTCTCATAGGTAGCACAAGCAGTTTCTTGTAAATAAAGTCCTTGAAATTATTTGTGAACATGTGTCTTCCCCATGAAAAACTGAAAATTATGTAATAATGAATGGCTTTTGCATGTCTTTTACACAAGTTGGTTTATTTCCATCTTGTTGTTCTAGTTATTTTTAGTTCCCATTTATGAATTGGCATTAAGGCCTTGAATGTATTTTACTCTGTAAGGTCTGAAACTGCTTAATGCTCTAAGGCTAGGACTGGGTGATAGCCTGCCTGTTAAAACAAAACATAATGAAAAGGGAGAGAATCCTGCAATGGTTTGTATTGTTTGAGGTGGAGGGGAAAATTGACCTGGGAGAAGACACAGGTGATCAATTTTAGACTGAAATGTGAAAGGATTGTTTTCTTAAAGTAGACATTCTCAATATAATCCAAAAGAATCTATTAGCTGTCTGAATCTTTTGAAAAAGCAGATTTAGGCTGAACATTGCATGAAAGAAGGTTTTCCTCTCTTACATTTCCCAATTCTGGCTTGCCTGTGGATGTAGAGCCATTTCTTAGGATGAGTGTACTGTCATCCTACTAGTTCTAGTCAGAACCAGAAAGAAAAGAAAGGTCAGAGATAATTTATATCTTACTAAGAAAAAGAAAAATACAAAACTTGAAAAGGCTTATGTAAAGCTTTGTATATGTGTTATATTTTTATATAGCTGCAGTCTTTGTCATCTGAGCAGTGCAGTGTTCTACAGGTGGCTGAGAAGCAGGAAATTAAATAAGTAGGTATAAAGAAGAAATTAAGAGCATCAGTGGTGTATATACATATATGTATCATATGCTTCTAATGTCAAGTTGCAAGGACTGTTAAAATGAATTTGGGATCTGATGATGTGTTTCTAATTGTCCTCTTTTTCTCATATTCCTTTATCTTCCTTTCCAACTTAATTTTTTTTCCACTTCTTAGAGATCTGTGTCACTTGTGTGTTAGAGGGAAATCTAGTCAGCCAGGTACTTATGCTTTGTGAAGTATTTTGGAAAGGACTCATGACAAAATAGAATGATACTTGGGAATATTCACAACAAAACAGGTATTGTTTAGCATGTTGGTTTTCCCACTACTACGTCTCTTCTTGTTCTTGCTGAATACATTCATTCTTCTAGTGCCAGGTTGCATGAGAGGTGTAAGCTACGAGATAAGTGCTTATAAAACAGTTTTCCAACAGCTCAGCAGGATACAAAATGAGCTTGATTTATGATCCTTGAAGAACATGGCATGTAGGTTAGCTTAGATTGCCAAGAAGCATATTGCCAAATTACACTCTACCTAGGAGCTAACTCATTGATCTGTGCTGGGCCTTCAGCTGACTAGGCTTTGGCAGATGAATTTAGCATACCTCTGTTGCAAAATGCCTCTTCTCTTTTAAAATCTTTTTGTAAAGGGACAAATATCAAAACTGCTCCTCTAACTATATAATAATATAGTTAAGGAGAGGTATGATCAGGTTTTGCTCATTTGTGTACCGCTTGCAATTTTGAACAGATGGAATATTCTTATTCAGCTTTGTCCTCACCATTGGTCTGCTCTCCACCCTCAAAAAAGTTTTTCCTTTTGAGGTGTTGCAAGAACTTACTTTTGTGGGTGCAGAGTACTGAATGGGGTATGAAGTATAGGACTACATCAAGCTGTGGGCTGCAAATTATTATCTTATGTATAAAGTAAACCCAGATGATGAAAGTCTTGACTCATGAGGTTGCTGCAGTGGACAGATTGATGACTCAAAATATACAAGTTTATTTCCCTCCCTTGGGAAAGGGCTTTGGGTCATAACATATCTATACAAACAAATCTCTGTTTTTACTTTAGCATTATTGCAACTAATTTACTAATATTTTGACTAATATTTACAACTTTTTAGTATACATTTTCAGCTTACCTTCCATTTTACACAGGCCATGCATTTCTGAGTAATGCCCTAGAATAAACTCTAGTCATTTGCATATTTACCTTCTATGGTTCTCCTTTTCTCTTACTTTGGAATAGTTCTGTTCATATGAAGAGAGGGGGAATAATGCTGAGTTTTATGTTATTCTTATATGTATATTAATGCATATACATACTTAATATGTAATGTATATTTAAAGAAATCAGCCCTAATTAAAATTTGTTTGAAAAAACCTGTTTAGAAGTATGTATATGGTATATGGTTTTAGTTGTGACTTTTAAAAGTGGTGTATTGGTGTTTTAGTGCTGCATTTGCAAATGGATCTTTTCAGTTGACAATCCTCAGTTTTTGCACTAAAAACAGCTACAATTTTCTATATTTGCCCACTAGAAAGTGATGTAGGTTTTTTTCTATATTGTCTGTTTCCCAAATACTGCAAAGAGACTAAGCTATGATGCTGAGCATATTTCATTCCAGGTCTGTCACTAAAAGCTTGTTAGCTCATAGTGCTTTAGGCCTCTGGAAGAAATAAATGATTCTACTGCAGGAGAATGTAGCATGACATAAGACATTTTTTGAGGAGATCGTCTGAAATAAGATGTCATCAGTGGTCATCTGTGAAAAAAAATGGTAGCTGTGCTAGTGTAAATGAGCCTGACACGCATTATTGGGTGCTACTCATCTCATCACGTCTGTAATAAGCATTTTTTGGGCACAATTCACTTGGCCTGCTCCATATGTGTGTTTTAGAGTAATTCAAGTCAGACTCAATTAACGAGGTCTCTACTGGCTCACAAGAAAACCGAAGGTACTTTGTTGGAGTTAGACCTCTATAGTACGAGTTAAGAAGGAGAAATGGCCAGTTGGTAATGATGCACTGATGTGTTTCCAATATTCAGTTTGTTAAGTGAACCAGACTGAACTTTGGCCAAAGGGCTGGAATAGAGAAGTTGTACAGTCAAAACCCCTTTTTCCACTCCACTTCCACACCTTGCACTTAAATAATATTAATTAAAAAAATCACACTTTTCATCTCTAAATTTGAACTCAACTTGGGGACGTGTACAAGGTCTGATTGAGTGGAAGGAAATTAGACTGAGCAGAGCACAACTGCTGTCCTGTGTTCCTGTATTTTCTGTCTGCTGATCATGGGATAAAAGGCGTAGGAGTCTTTTATACATCCAAATCCCACTAACTTTCTTCAGCTTTACTGAAGTGTGATGTAAGGGCTATCAGTTATTATCAAATTTGTATTCCTGTATTACAGCTGGATATCCCACCTTGCTTTTAAAATGGCAACCAGTGCACATGTAAGGTCATCACAGCCTTTCTATTGGTAATTGTAGTAGCTGGATCAGAGCCTAGTCAAAGGGCTCAACAGCTGAGAAAGATGTTAGTTAAATGGTTTAAAATAGTTTATATTACTCTCACTGAAGAGCTTAGTGGTAGCATTGTTATGGTCTACCTCTTTTTCATGTTTGAAATGCCTGTAAAGTCACCTTGTGTTTGAAGCCAGCCACATTTTACACCTCATCTTTGGAAAATTGACTGGGCACAAGGGTAAAACCTGATTTGTTGGAAATGAGATGTGCATGAATTCAATAGTACAACTCTACAATTTTTGTCATTGCTTAAGGATTTGGAGAACACTTTGTGGAGTGTAGAAGGCAAATGATGTGGCATGGGAATGCTAATACAAGGGGATAGCTGAGATTTGTGTTTAGATTCTGCCAGGATTAAGTACCATCATCTTTTTCTTCTTAGCAATGACCACAGCTGTAGGAAACACTTCTGTTTTGTTTAGTTATTGTCACCTATTTTGTTGAGCTGAAATGAATAACTATTGAAACATCTACATAACACTAAAGTCATATTGATAGTATGTGTGAAGGCAAAAGAATATGTCAGACTTCTCTCTTAAATGCTGCTGTGCGGAGGTTGATCCAAAGTGTCAGTGGAAAGGGTTGTACTAATCTGAAATGGCCTTTGCTGAGTACTGTGACAAAGTGGTGGTACTTGGCAGTGGGGAGGAAAGCATTATGGACAGTAATGAAAAATCATTGCCATTCTATAGTAGACAATGCTTTTGCTGAGAAATTGTCTTTTTGCTGCAGCAAATGTACTTCAGTCTCTTTTGTTGCCCCGTAAATGAAGGACTGGGTTGCCTTTCCCATGGGAGAGGAGGAAAGAGAGCTAGAGGATATTTTCTTGCTGTCAGTGGGCAAGCAAAATAATAAATAAGCTGCAGCAGTGACTTCTGGTGTAGATGGGTATGTTGCTGCAGAACTGCAACAAGATGGGGTTTAAGTCACCAACAATATAGAAAAGGACCAGTCTGTTGCCTTAGTGGTTACCAATCTGCCAGTGATAAGCACCATCTCTACCCACCATCTCAGAGGACCCACGTGCAGCACTGCATGGCTTGTGCACTTTTAAATTCCTCTCCCCTTCCCAGGAAGAGCATTCTTTACTGGTGGGGCCTGTGGCAGAGGGGCTGTGCAGTGCCCATGGTCATGGACCTGGCATTTCAGTCACGTGTGAAAATTACTAGTGGAAATCTTGACTTTGGCTGACTTCAATCTGTCCTGTTTGCTGAACGTCCTAAATACACGTTAAGGATGTTGTTAAACATGCTCTCAGCTTTTTTCTTTCCAGTAGTGTTCATCTTGAAAGCTTTAGAGGTGCAGAGAGGCAGCGACAGAAATTCTCTCATTCTGTGTCAGCTCCTTTCAAAGCCAGACTACCATGATAAAAGTAAACACCTTTCTCTGTGTCCTAATCATGACAGCAGACATCCCTCCTGCCTCTGGGATTTGGCCTTATTTCAAGGTTTAAACCCATAACTTGGAGATTTTTTGGTTTTTGTTTTTTTATTTCCTTTGTTAGAGTTACCCATGAAAATCTTCCATTACACTGGACTACGTAGATGTTTACATGGATGTTTAGTGTAGTTTTGCAAGTTCAGAGTCAGTATATTCATACCTGGTAGCCATATTGTTGTATGCATTTATTTTTACCAGGGTTTTTAGTGCTTTCATCAACTGATTGATCCACAACCCTAAAAATTTATTCTTATTTGAAAATGACTGTGAAGCTAAGGGTTATTGGCAAGGCTGAAAGCTCAATTGTATAGAAAAGTACTTTACCAAGTAGTGCAAGAAACCTTTTAAGAATTACATTAAATTACGTCTGAACTAGAACTTCCCCTGTCATAGACAGCTGATACAGGACTATTTTCCTTTTGTTCCGAAGCCAGACCCATAATGCAGGCTTCACTGGTGAAGCCTTGACCAGCCTTTCAGCCAGAAGACCATATTAGCCAGGTTCTAGAACAAAAATGTGGACTCAAAGAGAGATTCATTACATACTGAAAAGCAAACTAGCTCACAATAAATGTTCTTTAATACCTAACAGAATCTTAATATTTAATTCAGGTATCTTTTTTTTTTAGGTTACTGCCTTGCATACTGTGGGAGGTTGGTCTGCCTGAACTGTCTGTAGTGCTGCCCTCTTCTTTCTCTTTGAATGATACCCAACAATAGAAATGAAATTATTTCTCTGAAGTGGGTATTACCCTAGCTTTATAAAAAATAGACTTCATGTGCCCTGACTATCTTTTCCATTTTCTATGTGTTTCTGAATTTCATCGTAGTCTTTTCTGCTTTTGGCTAAAATTAATAATTTGGCATCACTTGCCACTTCAGTGCCTTGCTTATTTTTCTCACTCATTTACAATTCAATTAGGTGGTGGTCTTCCCTCTTTGGATGCCAGACTGTACTCTTACCCTCTTGCTGTGTCTCTTCTGTTAATAGTTTGAGGTGATAAAAATTCTGACGTGAATCATCTGTGGAAGATGATTCATGTGAAAGACAGTGACTGGGGCATGAACTTGAGGTTCATAGAAATTGAAGCTTTTAGAAATAGTATCACATCACTAGAATACTGCCCTCATTAACCTCCCCATCCTGAAACAAAACCACCAAAAAAACCTTCAGCTCCTTCCTCCTCCCCCAAAACCTAAAAGTAAGCCAACAAAAAGGCAAGAGATGCAGGTAAATGCTTTTAGTATTTTAATGTTAATTATTAGCTTTGATTAATATTGATAACTGATTAATATTGATTTGTTTTTTTACACAAATAAGTTACCTTCTTAAAAGGAAATTATGAAATAATCACCTTTTTCTCCTCTCAAACATATTTCATGCTTTATAAATTATTCTGGAAGCACTGAAATCCCATCATTGAACATTTAAATGTAAGAAGCATCTGCTTGTCTCCATGCTTTGGGTGAATTCAGGTCTGGTTCTTTGCTTGGCCTCCCTCTGTATAAAAATAGACCTCAAAGTGTGCCTAGGCCGATCAGGAGACCACCAGTGTTCCAAGTGCCCCTGTTTGACAAATGCAATCCTAAACATGCCTGGGTAGTTACCATCTCCAGTCAAGAAATTCTGACATTTAATCTCCAAGGCATCCATACCATTTGAACTGAAGGGATCACTTTATTAGCTACTACCATTAGCAGTCTCCATCTCCTTTGTGAAATAGCCAGCAATTAGCCAGTGTATGGCAAGCACTCCTGACCACCCAGTTTGTTGTTTAAATAATCCAGAGAGTTTAAATAAAACAGGCCCTTAGACCACCACCACCACCAAACTTGGTATGTCCTAGAGAACTTTGTTTGAAACTGTTGTGGTTTCCCTAAGAGGAAATGTTGTGTGTTTGAAACCTGGGACTGGGATTTCTGAAATCTGAGTTGAATTCTCGGCTGTAATGCAGTGAACTGGTGTGAAGCTGGGAAAGCACTTACAATTTTTCTGAGCTTTGTGTTGCCCTTCTGTCTTGCTCTTGAGGCATCATGTCTGTTTGCTCCACAGGCTCTTTGCAGGACAGTCTGGACTTGGAGGACAGTCTGTAACTTGCTTGCAGTTCCTACAATAATCATTTGTTTTACATATTTGTGTATTAAGTGGAGCACTTATTCTCTGAATCTAACTCAATGTTTAGGGTGGTTCTGCCAGACAAACTCACTTGTGTTTTGAGTTCCCTTGCACTCTGTTTTTTTTTTTCCTCCCTTTGGGTTTTTAGGCAAATCTCACTGCCATAAGCGAGGTGAAAATGTGCAGATTGGTTACTCACAGCTGCCAGCGATGTACGAGACAGAGCAGTCCAGGATCAGAGGCCAATGCACTATGTAGCAGAAATGTTTTAAAGCTGGAAGCATTGATTGTTCACTTTAAAATTCTTCTCATCATCCATGCATTTTGTGCAAGTGGGCGTATCTTCTAGCTGGGCTGCATCAACCTCATTCTGTAAATTTATTTTTCGCAGTGCTTTCAATCATGTTCTGTGTACGGGGCCTCCTGTTAGGCTTTTCCATTCAAACCTATTTCAGTGCTTTGTCAGCCACAACTTAAACCTTGTATGCACCGTTACAAACATCTATTGATGTATTTTAAAAAGAACACAGAGTAAGCTATTATTTGATGTATTGATAGCAAAGAATTGCACTGAGGGCCTCAAACTATAACACCTCAGGCTGTGGTCTTGCTATATCTCCTAAGAAACACAAGACCTAGCAAGCTGGGAAACTGCATGGGGAAACTTTGAAGACCGAAAAGCCATAGCAAAGTGGGTCTGGGGCTTTGGTCTTCCTTCCTCCAGCTTAGCGATGAACCAGTTCCCTAGCATGACAATGCTCTGGTATCGTACGTGCTTTTATTTTAAATGGACAAAAAACCTTTAGGCTTAGGTTATCATTAAGCTTTAGGCTTAGGTTATCCTGACTTAAGGCAGTTATCTGCTGCAAAGTGAGAGTTGCACTGCTGCCATCTAATAGTATTGCTAAACAGAGACAGGTACCTCTGGGACACGGGTGACTTAGGTCTTGGTGACAGAGTGTGAAAGAAAGAGAAACACCCAAGCATCCAGTAATGAGTCTCAGCTGAAGGCGCTGACCTTGGGATATCTCAAGCCTGCTCAGGAGATATCAGCATCACAGATATTGGTGCAGCCAATTTGCTTTTCCTTGCCTCCAGCTGCTGGTGCCAGCTTAGCCCCCGAGAACGAAGAAGGGAGGCAGAGACGAGGCTTCAGGTAAAAGATGAGCTGGGGAAGTTTGTGTCTCGCAGTGTTTTCTCTGAATGACTCTTGGTAACACAGGGGATGTGTTTTGGGAAAATCATAGCTCTTAACTGAGTATGGCAGAAGATATCTGGCTAAACTTGAGTTTGTTTCTTGTCCCTTTTAGAAAGAGTTTTTAAAAAAGAGAAGTAGTAGAAACAAAGAATTAAACTTCAAAATCTTTTACAAAACCATTGAAAATAGGGGTAAGTGGTGGACTGGTGGTAACAGCTGCTAATCAAGACAGCGAGTAATATATTAATCTTGGTTATGTAAAGAATATTGGCTTCCCTTCGCATGAGGAGAAGAAGCAGCAGCCTAGGTGAGAGTCCAAAGATCTGTAGATCAGGTCCTGAAATGAAGATTCACAGATAAGAAAGCCACGACAGAAAAAAAGTCTCAGTTGATTCGTTTAATCAAAGTTCCTTCTCCAAATGCTTAGAAGGCTTCCTACATGATGGAAGACAAATCAGGTGAGTTGTGTCCAGCCAAAGTGGCAGCAAAGGGCTCGTGTGACCAACTGATTCAATGAATAACTGTGTATGCATTTCTGGGACCAGCTGGTTTTCACCCAAAATTTCTGAGGTAACTCAAATAGGAAATAGCGAATTATCAACTCTAGTTCATAAACTGCCACTTATTTTGCATTTGGGTATCAGAGCAATGATACAAATATAACAGACTTCATGGAGACTGTTTGTCATCCTTATATACTAGGGGAACTGGTAGAAAGAATAGAATTAATATGTCCCTAGATCATACGCTATAATGAGGAAAAATCAGTGTGATTTTCTTAGGGGACATTCTCTTTCTGACAGATGTGTTTGCATTTGTTAGAAAGAGTCAGTGAAGATACTATGCTGGATATTGTGTAAATTAATTTCTAGAAAGGTTTTACAAGCTCTTTCATTAGGTAACCATGTGGAAATGAAGCCTTAAAGAGGAAAGGTAGTGTTGTGAATTGGGGGATGATTGAATAGTAGAAGTAAATAGTCTTATGTTGTAGTTGAAGGTAGCTGGGGTGTCACTGAAAACTGTATTGGGCCTGTGCTTCTTAAGAGGTACAGAAAATGCATGAATGGTGAGATGATGAAGTGTGCTGATGATGCAGTAGTAGTCAGGGTAGGAAAAAAATACCAGTGATATGATATTATTCAGGGTAGAAAAAACCAGAAGAAGTTATTTTGAATTTACAGAAAGATTTTGCAGTGAATGGGCATTAAAATGGCAGATTAAATTCACAGTAATTTTCATGGTATAAGCTGTATATATACACACACAGTTATAGGGTTTAAACTGGTTGTTATTCAATGTAGAAATGTTGAAATTATTATACATAGGTCTTTGAAAATGTCAGTTCAAGTGGCAAACAAAATGTCAGTTCTTGATCAGAATTAAAAGAGAAGTAGAGAGCCAAACTGAAAATTCATTTATGTTCAGAATATCTCTGTGGTGTATGCATATCCTGGACATGGTCATCTTTTTCTGCTTTCAGAAGAGGATATGACAAAGCTAGAACAAGTATAGGGTAATAAGGTCGGTTAGAGAAGTGAGACGACTTCAGAAGGTGATTGGGCTAATTTATAGAAGAAAAGTCATGAAGGATTAATAACAAAAATTTTAGATAAAAGATCAAGTGTATGAACTTGGAGAGTATATAACAGAAATAATGCTGTTCCATTCTTGGCTTGTGTAGTCTCCCCTTCAATGTCCTTTTCTGACCCCTGTGTATGCCATACCTGCTGAGGTTTTTGATGGCATACAGCTACTCAGGGCCCCTCGTTGAAGCTGTATTTCTCACTGGCCAAGGAAGGACCCTCATCACAAGGCTGGCTTTATGCAGTTATGTTCTCAGCTTTGTAGGCCACTAATGCTATTCCACTTCCTATCAAGGGCTGTAATCTTGGGGAAGAAAAGTAAACTTTAGACCAAAACCTTATTGTTGTATATACTTGGTGGTGTGCCCTGAACCAGGGCAAGAGTGGGCAAGTAAGAGGCAAGTAAACTTGAATTGCTTAATTCTATCTTGTCCTGTGTAAGAAATATGAGTACTTTGTGGGAGAGGAGGATGGGGAAGAAGTTTGAGATTTCCCTTAGTAGTTTTGACTGAAAAGTAGTAGTATTCTTGGATACATAGCAAGATGGTGAGGGTCTTTTCACCTTTCTTTACAGTAGAGTCTGTGCTTCTTAGTGAATCCCAGCCAGAGGCAAAGGACTTGTAGGCATTGCAGACCCCCCTTCATAGGCAGTTGGTATTTTCTGTATTTTCTGCAGGCAGGGCAGTGTCACAGGAAAAGTTTAGGAAATCGCATCTCAGGACTGACTGATCCCCAGGAGGCTGCAGAGCACTGTTGATTATTTATAAACCTGATGGGTTTATAAATCTGTGCTAATACTTGTGAGTGTCTTCTCTAATTTCTGTGTGTTGGAGGGTAATTAGCTACTCCTTTGGATCACAGGGAAGAGTTTCTACTTTGTAACTAAGACTTTCTTGCTTCTCCAAAGTTTTCATTCTTACTTTTTCGTCTAGACTTTTCTTGTCATGCCTTTCACAGTCCTGGCAGAAAGTGCTAAAGAATTCAGGTTTGTTTATAGTCTTTTAAAGAAGAAGAGGGAGAAAAAAAGAAAAAAAAAAAGGAGGGGGAAAAGAAGAAATCTGGTAATGTGTTCTTAAAGGTCTTAATTATGGATTCAAAGTAAAACAGCAAAATAACCTAGCATCAAACCATGTTTTGTTTAAAAATAACTCGACCCAGTGTGCATATGAAAGGGAAAAATGCATATGTGAGTGAAGACCCAAAACCTATTACAACAGTCTGTTAACATTGGAGGCAAGAAACATAGTTGTTTATAGTATTTGGCAGAGGATTTCAGAGTAGATCCTTTGCTTTTATCTGCAGGGGGTAGGAAGTGCTTGGGCCCTTGCTTGAGGTTGTTTTAAATATTAACTTTATAAACCCTAGGCTGGAAGTCTACAGAAACTTGCAGAGCCAGACAGCAGAACTCACTGATACAACTGTATTTGAGAACTAGCAGACCTATCTACAGAAAAAAGGAAAGAGATGGAGCCTGAAGACTTTGTTACTGGTAGTAGTGATTGGAAAGCAAATGAGACTTCCAGAGCTGGGTACTGTTTTGTTCTCATGCTTTGACTCATGACTTTGTTCTCTTGACTTTGACAAGGCTTGTATTCGGGTTACACCCCTCCATCTGATCATGGCAGGGAAAAATAATCCTGACATTGAATTAAACTTACATATGTGGGTTTTCACTGCTGGGTATCAAAATAGCTGCTTTCGTATTTGCTAATCTCCAGAGGCATAGAAATCAGGAAGATACTATGGGAGGATGGGAATGCAGCGCGGTGACATTTGCGTTGCGAATGGGCTTTGTGTGCTTCGCTCCTGGATCGAGATGAACTGCAGAGTACAATGTCAGGGTAAAGAGAACCAGATATTTGCATTGTTGTGAGATAACGTAACCACTGTGTTTGACCGAGAGGAATTAAGTTTTAGTGGCTGAACAAATCCTTTGGCAGCAGCTTGCTTTTCCATTCCAAACACTTTTCCCCCCTCAAACTGTGGGGAAATCTCGCAACACTGCTTGTAAAAAGTAACACCAATGAGTTGACATTATTTAGGGGACAGGAGGTCACGCCAGCTGCTTTTCAGCCAGTTTAACAGATGTTCCTTCCTTAAAAGGGCATGCTGCACTCTTTCTCCAGTGTTAGGGTGTCTCCAGTATAACAGTATATCAAGAGCTGCAGCTTTTGTGCTGAAGTCTTGGCATTAGGTATACTTACTCCTACATGGGATGACTCAGCCCCTCTTTTACACAAAAGAATATGAACTTTGCAATCGAAATAGATCATACTCCTGGGGTTTTGCCAGTGTGTATTTTGATTTGCTAATGAAGTCCTACAGTGGTCCTGATGCCTTGGTTCTTTTCAGTGGAAACAAAAAGAAAGGTGAAGATGTACTCCCGTAATGACTCTGCTCCTAGAAAGGTCCCAGTCTGATGTGAAGATGCAGTAGGTTGATTTTAGGCTGCTACTGGGTAATGTTTTCTGCTTCTTATGAAAGGCACTAAGACCATGTAAAAAAAGAAAAATGTAAATATAGTCAAGAAAATGTGCTGTAGTCAAGAAATATGCCTTTAACCCCTTTTGCATTCCAACTGACATTGTAGGTGTCCCATCTCATTGCTACTGTCCCAGGATTCCACATGCTATGGTACACGATGCATTTTTATCCATTTGCTTTGGTAACTAAACATATTTTAGATAAAGCTCCATTAGTTTGATGCTTAGTACTGATTTGGCCAGCTTGGTAAACCAGGTGATGCTGGGAAATAAGAAGGTTACTGAGCAATGCAAATAGTCCCTTCTATATTCCTACTTCTATGCTTCCTCTGACACTTGGGATAGAACTTGTTGTTTGCAGTCCAAAGCAAACAGCACCTAGCTAATAATACTTTGATTTACTGAAAGTTGGAGATAATAGGGAGGTAGTGTCTTTTTTTTGCCAGGAATTTAAAAATGTCAAGTTTTTGGTTAAAAGACCAAGTTTCCAAATGAGAGGCTGATGGAAGAGGCTGCTGGATGCATTCTAAAATGAAACAAGTAATTTTTCATCTGCTAATTCTGGAGGTAGTATATAATTACTTTCTTTCCTCTCTCTTACCTTTTCTTTGGTTTGTTTTGGATTTGTTTGGTTTGTTTTTATTTTTAAATTTAAATAGCACTGCAAGGACTATGCAGTCCTGTCACAGCATTCAGTCACTGAATTTCCGTGCTTGTTCTTTTCCCGAGACAAAGGTCAGATAACAACTCTCTGCAGGACACAGATGCAACGTGAAGCCACTTTCTCTCCTGAGGTTCAGTTCAAGCACAGGTTTTGTATCTCAGAAGACAGTGTGAACTGGCAAATTAAAGCACTGCAGCAAGAGTCAAACATTACAAAACTGAATAGTCCGTAATCCCCAGTCACAGCCACCAGTTTGGAGCATTCAGTTGTTTCTGTTTTACTAAAGAGAGTTCATAGAGCTCATTGAGCTCCTTGATTTTCATGTGACTTTAGGTTGCACTGTGACAAATATAACTACTGCTACCATGCTTCTAACCATTGAACATAATTCTAGTTTAGCTGAAATAAACTGGAAAAGTCAGTAGGAGTAGAATGACTTGTAGAATGGCAAATACTTAATGCAATTAAAATAATTCTTTTAAGGGTTTCTTGGACAAAAAAAAATCAATCTTGATAGCTATTGTATTTCTTTAAAATTTCTGTTGACTGGATTCTGGTGACAAATTTGTATCAAGGGCAAAAATATCAGAGAATAACTTCTCATGAAACCTGTAATCTTTCCTATCTGTGCCTTTTTAACCTGAAATGTTTTCTGGATTTTTATGATATTAAAAGAACCCCAAAACACCAGTATCCCTGCAACCTATCCTGTAGAGGCGCTGTTTCCACTCATGGTAGCAACAGTGCCACACATATGGTTAAACTCCCATGTTTCTTTCTGATCTAATGTCCCATTGCAACTCTAATTTTAAAATTGTTTGCCTTATTTGGTAACCACTCTAGTTTTCTTGCTGCTTTTTATCTCAGTGCTCTGTATTAGCACTCATATCTTGTGCCAGCATTGCATCACCCATTATTCAGCTGAATCTGAAAGCAGCAGCATCACACTTTTTTTTTCCTTTATAACAGTAGCTGCAGTGGTTCTGAAAACTCTTGATCAGGGAAACCCTGCAAGACAAAATTCTCCAGTGTAGTACAAGCTCTGTAAATAGCTGTAAATCATGAATGTGTCCAAATTGACTTCTTCCCGTCCTCCACAGGGTTTCTGTTGAATGACAACACATTGCACAGGGGGGAAAAAAACCCTCATATCTTATCTCCCACCTCCTGAAACAGCCTGCACCTGGGTTCCAGTAAGTCAGCTGCTGATGGCTGTGCAGTTGGTACTGCAGGGGCTTGGCTTCAACTCAAGAGCAGGACCATCTTTCTATTGGTCAGATGTTGCCTCTGAAGCATGTGGTGCTGAATACACAGTGGGGTTGTGGGTTATTCCCCCAAATGCTTTGTTTCTATTAATGCAGTTCGTCCAGAATGTGGGTTTTTGTTTGCTATGAGTTAAGTGATGTGTGATTACCCTGGAGACAGTTTAGTATTTCTGTGAACCTCATGGGAAGCAATAGCCTTGTGCCTTGTTTTTAGCTCAGATGTTTTCCTCTTGTTAATAAACAGGATAGCCATAAGAATTGAGGTTGAAAAATGTTCTGCTTTCATTTGTGAAGTATTTTATTTCAGAGTGTCTTGAGGACAATTAATCAGTCACAGGAAGTTCCTTTAAGATAGCTGAATAGCATTATATCTGTTTTATAGATCAAAAAATGAGTTAGTGAGACAAAATAATTTGCTCAAACCACCAAGGAAATAAGTGTCAGTATCCCAGGATTAAAATTCTGTGGCTTTGTCTCCTTTTCAGGTAAAGTCCAAATGGAGCAGTAGGGCCAAGTCAGGCAGTGCACAGGGGGAGCTTGGCCACATTGCACCTTATGCAAGCTGGCACCTGAGCACCAAGGTCCCCAGAATTAGGTGCATTGGAATTACTTTGTGTGAGAATCATTTATATTTATTTAGTTGAAAAGTTTGTTAATTGGATGTTGTGGAATTTCTTTGTTGTGGGAGTTTTCTGTTTAGCATGTGTGTCTGAGTACTTTGGGTGTGACCAAGAGGCTATGTAACATTCAGAAATGTGTAAATCGCTTAGAAGTGATTTTTGACCTTTCTTGTCAGTCTTCCTGTTCTTTACTTGATTTCTGAAGATATCGGAGTATAGGTTTGAAGGCAAAACCAGTCAAGGAGAGGATGTAGTGAAATGTTTTGCCCAGATTTGAAAGCTTCCTGTGGCTGCATTTCTCCTTGGTGTAGGCTGCCTCCAGTTAGTAGATGTTGCTAGGTTTTGGTAGAGAAAGATATTTCTATTTCATGTGCAATACCTTTGATATTTGAAAGCTTGGTTTTGTTTCAGCTCTTCTTCTGTTAGTGATTTTTCTTTAAAATACCTCTTTCAAAGATGCAGTCTCATTCTGATGTACCTTTTTTTTTAAAAAAAATTAGATATCAAGCTAAAAAACCCCACATTATAGTATTTCTGATGGTGACTTAGCCCCAGAGGAGCCCCCGTGGCAGTCTGTGGGGCATTTCACAAGGGAACAGAGTTAGCAGGCACTCTGGCATCTCCTTTCCTCTGTCAAATTCCCCTAAAACCATATTATGATTCTCCAAGGTTAGCTCAGACAGCTGTGGAAGCCCTGGGGAACCAATTTTGTTAGTGTGCCCTTGCAGTTAATTGGAGTGAGGAGGGGGAGTCAGGAGAAACAGCACGTGCTCCCTGCAGCCAAACCCTGGTGCCACACTGGCACAGCAGATTGTCCCACCTGGCCCCAAAGCACATGCAGCCACGGTGTATGCCAGCCTCAGAGGTGGAGAATTTACAGAGATACGCTTATCAGTGGAGGGTTTTGGGTAAGATTTGGCAGGTTTGTGTATCCTAGGTGTGTATCCTAGCATCCTGTGAGGGTGCCCATCTGGATCCATGTAGAAACATGAAGGCCTATGGCATGCCACACTGATGTTCCCTCCATCCTCCCTTCCACCAGTGTAGAAAAACCCTCTGCCCCTCTTGGGAGAACTCATTTTCCATGACCAACTGTGTTTGGGGGTTTTGTTTATAATGTTGTCAGTGAGGCTGCTGGTTTAAGCAGCAGCATTTTCCCAAGGTGTGTTTTTCCATTCAGGGGAGGCTCTGTGGAGCTGCTCCAAATCACATGTGAAAGCCTTTTTTCCATTTTAGTGAACCCCTTTTTCCACAAGCAGTTGCCCCCAGCCCTCCTCCTGGCATACAGCTGCACCCAGAAGGGAGGCACTGCACTGTCCCCAACAGAGCCCTGGTGGCATCGGGCAAGAGAGTCCCCTCTCCGTGTTGTTGTGGCACCTGAAGCCACTCTGCTGCACAGTTTCTGAAAGCTATCCCTGTCCATGAGGCTGCATTTGGAGTTAATTTAAACCTCCAGCTGCTGTAATAATCCTCAGGGGACATATAGGTAGTGACCAGTCCCTACAGAGTTGGCAGAGATTGCTGATTAATAGATACCACCATTTATGCTTGGACGGAAAATGAGTCCCTGGGAAGTTTTGGGTCTGTGTATCTTGTGACTTTTAGGGCAAAAGAGTGCAATGACCCTTTGATAATTTTAGAGGGGAAAG
The DNA here is from genome assembly GCF_003031625.1 of Empidonax traillii. Taxonomy (NCBI): domain Eukaryota; kingdom Metazoa; phylum Chordata; class Aves; order Passeriformes; family Tyrannidae; genus Empidonax; species Empidonax traillii. The sequence continues at coordinate 816,823 of NW_020955934.1, forward strand.
ACAGTAGCTGAGAGAGTGCTGATAAAGGCATGTCCCTGTAGCACAGTGTGTCTTTCATGGGGTGGGTTTAATGAGATATGATACTTTCAGTCAATAAATCAAGATTTTTGTATCCCTTCCAGAAGCTGGTGGTGGCTAAGACTGTGCTTAGAAAACTAAACAAAAGAAAAAAAAAAAAAAAAAGAAAAAAAGAAATTGGAGAAATGTAATATGAATCCTTTCGTTAGCTTTGCAGGCAGTTCTTTTCCACTCAGAAACATCCAGGAGTCCCTCAAATTGAAAAACTGCTTAGTTACAGCTACATAGTTACTGACAACTCAGTTTAAAGCCAGCTTAGCTACCACTACAGAGTTATACCCTTGAATTGTAATACAGATGATTGGAGAATGGTCTTTTCTGAATCCTGCTGATTATTCCCATTTATTTTATTCTGAGTGTTCTTTGCTTTATCTGTGCATTTAAGGAAATCTATTTTCTCACTTTAAAATGTGCTTTTCCATGTGCATGTTTTTTATTTTTTTGTCTACACATTCAATTTACAAATGAACTCCCTTTTTGTGGTAGTTTAAGGAAAAGAACAGATCAAGGGGTTTAAATCTTTCTGTATTATTTTCCTCCTGTGGTTTTTCTTCATATGAAATGTGATTCTTCTGAAAGGCATTTCTTGGAATAGTTTGAAAGACTGTTGCCTTTAAAGAGGGGACCACTTCCTATGGATACCATGCCAAAGAGGAAGAAGTTTCTTCCTTATGATGTTGCTCTTCAGGCTTTCATATGAACAGGTTGAAGAGAACTTACCCCACTGTAGTTTGTACTTTGTCACAGGGCGCTTTTCATAACAAAACCAGTTTTATATATACAGTATTTGTAAGCAACATCTGACCCTACACCATTACTGAAGCAATCTTTCTTTGTCCTAGAGGAATACCAAAACTATCCCAAGTGCAAGCCCTTTGTGTGTCCTGTCTGTCTGATGACTTTGGAAGCAGTTTTTGTTGTTTGGACCGACGAGCACTGGGTGTTGGGGTGACTTTTCAATGGGTTAACAAACACTGTGTTTTAAACACAAGCTTTGTGGGCGAGCATCGTGGCTTACAAAACATGAAAGTGGTCTCCCATTGTGGTCATTTTGGCACAAACTGAAAAGAAAATGTGTTTTTTCTTACTGCGTTCTATAAGATGGATTGCATGGCAGTTGCTGCTTTTGGGGACAACAATAGTGAACCATGTGAGGCAGATATTCATATGACTTAAAAAGCAGGAACATTATGGTAGTGGATTATTCTATGTAAATGGATTTGCACAATGAAGAGGTGTAAAGACACTTCAACTTAGTTTGGGTAAGAAAGGTCTTGGTTTGAGATGAGAATGAATCACTGTAATTGAAATATGCATTTTCTCATCATTCAGAGGCCTGGAAGGAGGAATTTCACAGTAAAGCTATGTAAAATCTAAACAACTGCAAGTTGTACTGCCAATAAACACTAGTGCTTTTCCTATGAATTCTGCTGTGGATTTCTACGGCTCCTGAAATACACTTTAAAAATGTTTATTCATTGTAACATTTATCTTTGGGTTAGAATTTTTTCTGTGCTTATCAGAAATGGCAGTTAAGTCAAGTCATACTCCCTGTGGTGAATGATGTGAGAGGAAAATTGTAATGTAGGAAAGTCAAGGCATTATGCCTAAAAAGTACAGGGAATAAGGAGTGACTGGAGTTTCCAGGCAAGAACAAGTTATATGCAGACATTAACGTGGCCTTGAGAAAATACACTATGTACAAGATAGGCTTTTTATAAAGTTACAGAAATACCCAGAAGTTTGAAGATCAAAAAAAAAAATCAGTTTTTCAAGCTTCAGAGATTTCATACCATGACATTATAAAGGACATTTTTTCCTGTTTGTATGCTTATGTGGGAAGAAACAGTCCAGAACAAAAGGCTTGGCTTTTGTCTTCCAGCTGTGGTTGGTGTTTTTTTTCCATCACCTTATGGTCAAAGTCTTTTTCTATTTGGGATAGTAATTTCCACAGGAAATGGTTATGAATCATTCTCTCATTTTTCTTTCCACTTTTTCCTCCTCAAATTCAGAATTAATTATTTCTAGAATTAATTTTTGTAAATTTTTTTAAATACTTTAAATACAGAGTCAGAAAGAGTTCTGAGAGGGTTTTTCGGCATTGAAAGAACTTGCAATTTTTCTCCTTCAGTTTTGCAGAAGATTTTCTAAACCTTGAATATAACAACATTTATCTTTCTGTCACAGGAGGAGTCCTGCCTATCTGTAATTACAACCATAATCTGCAGTAACCTTTTATCTCAAAAAAAAAAAAGGTTTATATAAGGAAATAAGAAGCTATGGAAGAAAGGAATATAGACATTGTGTTTAAGAAGCTGGCTGATAATTCAGTAGTTTAGAACAGGTCAACGATTTTTTTTAGTAATGTCTCAAAGACCGAGTGACCAAAAGTAGCACTGATTATTCTCTTGTAAGTGGGGAACAAAACAGTTGCAGCTTTTTTAAAATGGATGCTTGGACATGATATGAAGTGATATACTATGGATATATTTACAAAGGTTTATTTTTTGGCTAAACCAGCAATTTATCTCAAATATAGGAAAATTCAAACATAGGCTCTTTTTATAGAATTTGTATAGTTTGAAAAAAATCTAAACCACAAAACCTTTAACCAACTGCAGAAGATACATGAAAAACAAATAAAGTGGTGCATTTAAAATCTGTAGTTAAGTAAGTATGATCACATTTAATATTTCTGTATAATTGCCATTTTGACAACTGGTAGTCTTCAGAGCTCATGAGTGGAGCCAGTGCTGTTTGAATTTAAAATAGTGCCTGATTTTGCAGCAGTGCTGAATTCTGGGCAAATAGTCAATCCTGCCTGCTTTAGCTGCAAACAGCAACATGCAGCTAAGCCCTTCCCTGAACTGTCCATTTATGCATCAGCTGAGCATATACCTTCTGATCTCTCTCAGTAAATAGTATGGGAGCTGAAGCATGCCCCCCCCCTCCCTTTGAGTCATGATTTATGAATATCTTTTAATTGCATTATGTTGCAAAAACACAGAGAAGCCTGAATCCCATCAGAGAACAGTAGTACAGCTTTCATGTGCCTTCTTGACCTCAATCTTCACTACTTTGATTAAACATCAGGAAATGAAAGAAAACTTCCCTCGTAGCTTTCCAAAGCAATTGCAGTTCTTTTGGTCCTTTTGCTTTAGTTTGGCTTGCAAAAATTACAGCTTTGGCCTCACAGCAACTGCTATAATTACAGCTGCAAAAGGATCTCAATTATAGCGCATTTTTTTCACACTATCATACCTTTATGGTAGGCTGCTGTTTGGGGAATGAAATTTTCCATGTGGTGTGGCTGTGAGAAGTAGAGGAAATAGGACTTTCTCTATTTGTCCTTGGGTTTGGGCAATGCTGGAAAAGTACACACTTCGAGCTGTTTGATTTTTTCATCTTTTTAACATCTACACGGTTTGCATTCAACAAGACACGTAAACGCAATTACTGAAGGCAAAAATAGTCTTCCACGAGGATTATATTTTAAAAGTCTGCAAATGCTTACTAGTAAGCTCACAGTAATGAAATAAACGTCTAAAAGGTGTTTGAGTGCTTTCAAGGGAAGGGCTTTTACAATCAGAGCCTGAAAAATGTCCATTTTGTGACAGGCTGTAGGTAGGGGCTGTCATCTCACAGTGAGGATGCCCCAGAGATAGTGTGGTGGGAAGAGACAGCATGTATCTTCCTCTGTAAAGTGGCAGGGAGCTGCCATGCTGTTGAGATTTTGGGGAATATCTATGAAGGTACCACAGAAAGAAAAATGGGCCTGTTTTGAACTGTTGAACTTTTTATAGCTGCTTCTGATGGCTCAAGGCTGGGCCAGAGTTCAGAATACTACACAGCATTTTTCGGTGTAAAGAAATGGTCAGACCAAGGACAGATTTTTTTAAAACCATGTATGCAAACTGCATCTTCATTCATGTAAGAACAAAATAATAGGATATGCATGGTCAGTTGGAAGGATATTCATTTGATTTACGTGTCAAGCTGCACACTCATATATGCAGAGAGTGCAAATGGGCAGGGATTTTCAGAGAAAACTGATTTTGACTAGTTGTTTACCTCACTGTATAAGTATGACAGTACTGTGGTTGAAGGTTGTCATCTGAGATATCAAAATGAGACTTCGATACTGGCAGGAGGAATTATTTGAGTGATTATTTCAGTAAATATCTACCCATCAGGTTGGAGAATATAAAAATATTTGCTTTGACCAAGTGCTTTAAAAACAAGTATTAAAGGTGAAAGCAAGTGAAGGATATGTCAAATACCACTTTTGTAACTTTTTTGGTTGTGTCATGTCACAAATGTTGTTGGAGGCTGCAGGACTGCAGTGGTGTTCACCTTTGCTTCACCTCTAAGGCAGTGGTTTCATGAACTGGGTGTGCAGGCTTTCTTTTCTTTCAAAGAAAGGTTTGGCTTTGTTTCAGGAGAAAGGATTTGTGGGCTTTTTGCGTCGAGTAATCCCGATTTTGTTTGAAAATGGGACAATTTTCCCCTCTTTTGGTTTTCAGGGAAAGACATTAACAAACTTTATGACTGTTGCTCTGGGTCTTACAGTAGTCACGTCCTCTTCTGGGTAGCCTGTTTTCATTTTATATTCCATTAACACTAGCCAAGAAATGAAACTGGCAAACCTTCAGTCTTTAATTTCATCTTTACAAAGTGGAACATTATTATGGCTTATATGGTATACAGAGAATATCACAAATATCTCAATTATTATCTCCTAAAGCATTAGGGTTAGACAACAGTATACGTAACTGTCTTGCCCAAGGATTTGAAGTTTTGAGAAAATATTTCATCCGTCTGTCACAATCTGGGACTTGCTGACAGTAAAAACTTGGTCCTTTAGGATCCTCAGGAGGATTTGTAGTATATTTTTATGTTGTTTTGGTTGTTTGGGGTTGGTTTGTTGGTTTTGTATTTTGGGGGTTTGGTTTTTTTTTGTTTGGTTGGTTGGTTTTTTGTTTGTTTGTTTGTTTTGTTTTGTTTTTTTTTAAATGCCTTTTCCAAGGAAAAGATGTGGTCAGTTTGGTGAAAGGTAAACGTAAAGGTAGACCTTTGAGATGACATGTGCTGCAAACTGGCAGTTAAAGGAGTGGAAAAGTTAACTGAGGCTATTTCTACATAATGGAAAGGGTTTTCCTCTCAGAGGCCTTGGAAAAACTTGCTGGAGGTGGATACCTACTACCGTAACATGAGCTTTATTTTTCCCTTTTTGTTTCCTTTTTAAATGTCATATGCTGAGAGAAGCCTCTTCTTTACTGATGAGTAGTGCTAAAAGCAGGTTTCCGTGGAAAGAAAATTTCATCCACTTTAAATAAAAAGAAAACCTAAAAATCGTTCCGTATTTTTAACAAAACAGAGCTAAGTAAACCTTTCCTTTTCATCCTATTGGTTGTGATGTCTCGTTTTATTCTTCTTTTGCCTGTCTGGGGTATATTTAAAAAGAATCATATCACCTATGGGCAGTGATAAATCATTTCTACCACCTAGGTTTAAACACCTACTGTGCTGTATGTAGCTTTTTAGAGGACATTTTTCCATTCTAAGTAAAATAGTCTGTCTTTTGAGACAAACTATACCAGTAAGTCTATGGTATAAAATTACCTTCATGTTCCTATTTTTAGGTGTTTTTATGATTTCAGGTTACTGAGATTTTGAGCTGTCATGCTTGAAATCAGTCTGGATGGTGAAGAAGCTAAGAGTAGTTCCTTGGACACATGCATTTATCTTTGGAGAGGAAAGGAAGAGGTGCAGTGGGTTTTTAGTGAGGTTTCTCTACTCACATCCCTTCCTAACATGATAAAACATTTCTGACCTATTGCCTGGATACTCCATGGTATCTATGATGAGGCCATCAGTGCTTGTGGTACAGCAGCTGTACTTTGTCCCCTCAGAATTTGTGTGAGAGTCTTTCCTCTGTGATTATAGCCTCTTCAAAATAAAGTTGTGATGCATTAATGAAATAAATCCTAGCAATAACGTTGGGCCATGATTTGATGACAGTAAAATTGTTCATACACAGAGGCAAAAGTGCTTCATTAAATAGTTACGCATTTTGTTAAGGGGGAGGAGAACACATTCGTATTTCGTGAAGTTTGTGCTGTGGTTTTAATGAATTTGTAAATATGGAAAATATCAAATACTGTTTACCAGAAATAAACACATTAAAATGGTCTGGAAACTTAAGAGTCTCAAAGACTGGCTGAAGAGCTTTCTGGCTCTGTACTGTTAGCTTTTCCTAAATCTTGCAGTGTGAGGGAAATTCCAGGAAACATTTAGGGCTTTAAAGTGTCCATTTACCAAAAAAGGGTAGGAAAACTGATCTGAAGGGCTGTAGATTGACATCATCATATAAACAATATAATGGAAATACAAATATATCATGTGATTGCTCAAGAAATTAAAGGAACTATACAACTTGATTTAAAAAGAAAAAACCCCAAACCCTGAGTAATGAAGTGAATTTACTTCTGAAGATGTAACAGAGTTTTAGGGGCCTGCAGTTTTAGTTACTTCTAATGATGCTTTTAATGGATCAATAGAAAGCTTAAAATTAATAAAGTTTAATTAAATATCTGAAAACAGATATAAAATTATTTCTACATTTTGCAGATAACACAAAAATGCTTGGTTAAAAGGGGAGGATAGGGACTTTTTTATGAAGTACTTTGGTTCAGCTACTATGCTAAGCCAGGCAAGTAAAGTTTGTTGTAATCCAGCTAAGTGTGAGGTCATTAATCCAGGAATCAAGAATGTGGGTCCCACCCACCAAGGGGCAGAAGGGCTTGTGTCCTGAAAAGTGAGGGCCTTGAGAAGGATTTCAGGGTCATAGCAGACCAATACTTTACCATGACTTCTCAGTGTGACGGTTGGCAAAAAGAAGCAATGAGTTCTTTGGGTATACATACAGAGAGAATGGTACCTTGGAATGATTCTTCTTCTGTACAGATTCCTTCTTTGCCCAGGGCTAGAATGGCGTGTTCTCTGATGAGATGCTTTCTGTTTAGGTGATGTTGTGAAAGACCTGTTCAAGTGTTCAAGGGAAGGCCTCAGAAATCGAAACTATTCACACATTTATTTTAATGAAGGCCAAGAGGCACATAAGAAGATATTTGTAATCTAGGAGAGAAAGGTGTGACAGAAACCAATGACTGAAATGTGATGTTGCATGCATTTAAAGAAGCCAGACTCAGGACCTTGTAAATTCAAGGGGGATTACTATAGGACCTAACTATTTGCATTCCTGGAAAATATGCTGTAGGTAAACAAATTATTTCATGTAGTGGAAGATTAACAAATGAAATGTAGTGTCTGGTATATACAAGCAGGCAGACTAAATTATACAGTCTATTACTGCCTCTTAAGATAATTTATTTTTAAGAAAGGAGAATTTAGAGAGTATCATTAGTACCCCGGTGTTTGTTTCTAAGAGGTTCCTGTTGATGAAACAGGGACAAATTATAGCAAAACAATATCAGTTTCTCTGTACTGGAGTTTTGAAGCAGTGCCAAAGCAGAGAGATAGGATAAAATCCCACAGTCAGTGGGATACAAGATAGCTGAATGTGCTTTGTGTCTGGGAACGAAGATGCAATTTTTGAAGAAGTAATAAAGAAATTGAGATAAAGTTAAAAATACTGCAACTTGCCACTGTCAGTTTGTATTTAAATAAATTCACAGTTCTGTGAATATAACATGCTAACGGTGTTAGAGTCTCCAAGCCAAGGCAGCCATGTGACATAGCTGCTGCTTGAGCAGGCTGTGCAGGGAATCTGATACACACTTCTGACCTGTGACTCTTTTGTGAAAGACTCTGTGTCTTGAAGCTGACCACTGAAGCTCCCTACACAGCTATTTTTCTTAGTTATGACTAAGCATTTGGAAGTTGCTGGTGGTGATTTTCAGAATTTGGTATTTGCTGCTTGTAGGGTCAGAGCTCTGTCATCATGGCCTGTGGCCTTGATATCCTTGTCTTTTCCATCTTTCCTTCACTTTGTCTTTCCCAGGCTCTGAGGGCCATCCTTCTGATGCACTTGCAGCTCTCTCCACGTGCTCCCTGCCCTCTGCAGTTTTTCCTTGCACTGTCTATGTTTTTCCTCTGACATGCTTACTGTTCTCTGATCTGCTTCTTCAGTACTGCATCTCAGGCTATTTGGAAACCAACAGATCCTGGAAAAGTATGTTCCAAAAGTTTCTTCAGTAAGAAAATTAAGGAAAGACTTCGCCCTGAAAATGAAATAACATCAGCTTTGACCTAGTTACATAGCTAGGGAGATCATATTTATTGTGGTTGATGCTGTTACCAAAGCTGCTCCCAATCCTGGAGCTGCTGAGCACACGAGCTTTCGAGAACTGAGTTCCCCAAGGTCAGTGATGCTGTGCTCCATACACCCAAACTGGAGGGCAACACAGAGCACTTGTTTCCTTTGGAGCTGGCTCTGCCATGGTCAGTGTTGAAGGTGGTTTTGGCCTCCACCATGCAGCTGGTTCCAGTTGGCTTATGCCTGAGACCAGGAAAAATGCTTTTCCCCACAGTATTGGCTCTTTGGTTTTAATGGGTTGCTGCATACAGAGGAGGTCATTTCGTGTCATAACCCTTCACAAAATGTGTATGTTGTGCTCAGGGTACCTCGTGAATGATGATGAATGGGAGGAAAGTAGTGGGTATTTCTGGGACACCAAACGACCTAAGGAGACCAATCTGGACAAATCAAGATTATTTTACAGCTCTACAATGCAAGATATATCTAGTGCAGATAAACTTGTCTTTTAAAGAATTTTGTTATATTATATCTTCCTAAAACCAGAATAATAATTAGAAAAACCCAATCCCCAATACCTCCTTCTCCTCCCTCTGCCCCCCAATAATTTCTTCTAATTACTCCCACTGGTTATAATATCTTTTGATGTCTCCCCAATGATTTTTGTATTTAGCTGTCAGTACCTGCAGATGGCTAGGGGTTAACTCTGCCCTTTCCCAGTTTTGCTGGAATCTCTTCTCTTGCCCCTAATCCCAGCATATTCTGGTTATCCATTTAGAGTCATTGCATATAACCTAGAGGAGTCCCGGTGTAGACTGCCAAAGTTATGTGTTGTGGAATTGATAGATGGGATTTGAGAAAGTGCTGCTAAGAGAAACACTCTTAACTCAATGGATAATGTAAAAATAATCAAAAGTAATCAAAGGAGAATGTGTAATCAAAGGAGATGTGTAAAGTGGTGATACCTGCACCTAATCACATTTAGTTAAAGCCTTATTACAGTATTGCCATTGTAAAATGCCATTTTTTTCCCATTCCCCATGAATGTGCCCTCAGTTTCAGAGCAGAGCTCTCAGCTTTGATCTGGGGAACTGTATGGTTTGTAGTTATTTGTGGAAACATTTGCCTTGTTTGTTTTTAAAGCCAGTGGAACTTGAAGGGAAAGTTTTGGGTTTCCTTGGTTCCCCTGAGAAACACTTGTTCATCCTGCTCCCATCTGTGGGCGTAAACAATTGTCCTTTGTCATTATACAGCATCCTCCAGCCCAGCCATCTGAGAGCCGGGCAGCTGTATCCAATAATGTGGTTTCTGAGCAGGAGGCTCTTACCTCTCTGTGAATGATCAGTGAAACACAGGCAAAAACCTTACTGTTGCCAGCTCGGTCTTGTAATAGTTGAAATTTAGCAACAAAGACTATTCACCTATTTGCTGAATTGTGGCTGTCACAAGATCTTAAAACAAAGCAGAAGCGTGTATTATTGAAACATCAGGCTCTGATTGCCTTCATATACTACGTTTGACAAAAAATTCACAAGTAATTTTGTAAATGAACTTTTACTAATCAAGTAAACTTTTAGTTCAGCCTCTTCTCTGGAAAAGAGTTTGCAGTTGTTTTTTTTTTTCCTTTTAATTACAGTAACATCTTAAAAAAATAAACTGAAAAATATATGTATTAAAAAATTCCCAACTTGGGTGAGAAACAGAAACTAGAGCTTTTCTAGCTGATTTTGGCATGATTGTGTTTTGTATGCCTTTGCAGTGGGGAGGCACCAATGCTAAAATTTCACCAGTCTGAAATAAATTATTACAAGTCCTGGGATATCTTTATCAAAGAAGGTTGAAAATATTACCTTGCACTGGAAATTGACACCAGTGGATCTAAACTTGAACTCAGTAAGTGGTGCAAGGAGCAGAGCAAGAAACTTAAGTTCCACTTTTTTCATTTTCAGGTACTAGAATGACATGTACACATTCATTCATCTGAAATGAATTTCAGTTTAAAAAGCTTCCAGTTTAAAGCCAATTTGTCTAATAAATGTTCTTACTGAATTGCATGGCACTTAAGCCTTTCATCCTGAATGATTAGGTTTAGAAAGGGAGACTGAAATAATAGAAGACAGTTCATTTTAAAGTCAAGCACTCTCATCTTATTCATTCATAAGCTATCGTGTATGTTTATTAAGACCTAGAACAGATATTTCATTTGATAGATTGTGGCAGTAGTAGCCTTTGCTTCTGAAGGCTGGTGGACATTTGAGTCATTTTGAGATCACTGATCAAGGAACTATTTATGAGGACTTACATGGCAGTGACCTGTGAGCTGATTAAAATGGCATGCTGGATTGGCAACAGCACAGTGTCTTTTATACATTTTACAGCATTATTATGTTATCAATTAAATTGGAATTGTCAAATGTATTCTGTGTATTTTAAGGCTGTAAAAATTCTTGTAGTCTATTATTAGTGCTTGTTATTTAGCTCATGAAGTAAATATGCTTGGACTAAAAGTTTCAAGTTGAGTGTTTTAGAAGCCAGGTCGTGGAATTCATTCTTAGTCATTTGACTAAACAGAGCTTGATTCTCGGAAGTACTGGAGAGCTGTTCTGAATTCAGTGCAAGCTCTGGAATCCGTGCATGGGTTGTTGTCCTCAGAGCAGGTCTGAGTAGAAAAAGGGCCCACAGAGCTTTCCCACAGAGAAAGGGAAGAGAAACTCTAGGATGATATGAGCAAGAACAAAAGCAAGGAGCAGCTGTATGTCACCCTGATGATTATGTGCATTTCTTCAGTTGATGCTGTTAAAAATTTATATTCATTGCTTTAAAGGACTGCATTTCACCCTTCATTCCTGCAGGACTCTTGCTGTAGATTGTGGTGATTGTTTACATTTCAATTTATTTCTCAGCCCATTAGCCATAATTAAAAATAGAATTTTGCACTCTCCAGAGTCCTTTCCTGGAGACTTTCACCTTCTGGATGAAAGGGGATTAGATAGGATGATTTACTGGGCTCACGTACAGTCCCCTGAGTGTACTGTGGCACTAAGCTGAAAGAAAGCTGAAATGATATCCAGTCTGGCAACCACTTGTACCATGAGTAGAATAAATCCTGCCCCTGGACAAAAACTCTGTCTTGTTCCGTCCAAATTTGCTTGAATTCCTTATGTGTGTGGGCTCTTGGTAACACGAAGTTAAGGTTGGAGAAGGCAGTGGTTGTCTGCCAAGGCAGTGTGCCTTCAGTGTGCTGGACTCTGTACCTGTGTTTGTGTTGTCATGAAGTGCCTTGGGCTCTGCCAATGCAAAGTGCCAACATTATTTTTTACGGTTATGACATTCCATCTTCAAGAGGGAATTGGAAATGATGTTCAGAATCACAGGTCTGACATTTGATCATTGCTCTTCAGTTACTTTTCAGATTTTTAGGACTTTTTAGTACTAAAGTCAAATAGAAATAGTCATAAATCTGGCAGAGGCTTTGCTTTCTTGCTTGCTTCTTCTCTGCTAAGTCAGAGAAACAAAAAGGAAGAAATATGTGGCATTAAAAAATTTTTTTGAGGTGATTATTCTATGAGAGGAGATAGCAAACCTCTGTTATCACATTTGTTAGGGCAAGGTTTCAGGACTATGATGTCTTTTGAAACATTTCTAGGTGCCTTATTGCTTTCTTAAGTGCTCTTAAAAGTGTGCTTTTTCTTGACTCTGAGTTCTTGGTCTTTGCTAGGTACTAATGAGGGATCATCCTGAAATACTCTTGATAAAACCCCAGCTTATTCATACCAAAACACCTTTTTCTTCAGCTCAGAGTGATGTCATGCAATGTGTCTCACAGGAAAAGATAAAAGATGCAAGTTGGCTAGGGCTGTTTCCACTGCAGGAAGGGATACTGGCAGGAGGGTAGTTTACTGGGACTGAAGTGTATTGATTTCTGCAGATGCCTTATTGCAAAAGTTTCTGATGTCCAGAACAAAATCTGGTCTGAAAGAGAAGGAAAAAAACCCTACCACCCTAGAGAAACTGCCTGTAAGAGCACAGGATTGCTGATACCATCCCAGCTTCAGGTCCCCAGTTCTAATTCAGGCACTGTGAAAATATGCATCAGTTTAGTGAGATCCAGTCTATACAGACTAGGTCTTTATTGCTGTTACTGATTGAACCCTAATGACAAAGTTGTTTCTGTTGATAATGTGAATTGCTTGAATATTACACTTGTTTTAGTGTCCTTCAAACATTTTTTCCATTGATGAACCTGTGCTACCCATATGTTATGATTCACTAGGGGTGCTTTTTCTTTGGTAGGTTAAAGAGATGTCTTTAACCTGCAACACTTCCTCAGCATAGCAACACTGTGGTGAAAAATGGTGATTACATGTAAAAGCTCATTGTGGAAAATCTATCCCTTTGCACATTCAGTTCATTAGGGCTATGTATCTGATACAAAAACCACATACAGTTTTCTTGATTTGCAGGATTTTTCAGTCTATCTCAAACCTGATTCTCATTACATCCTTGGACTTCCTCCTAGAAACCAGGAATATTTAAAAGCAATCTGTGGTTTGTGTCATCAGTGTATGATTCAACCACTGGAAGAGATACATTTGGGTAGACTGAAAGACAAAGGAACTGGTTGTCTTTTCTACCTAAAATAATACTTCTCCAGATTGCATTTGGGCAAATATTATTCTCTTTATGTGCTTACATCCCAGGCAGTCTGTGGTATACCTGTGAAGCTTGAACTTGTCTTGTCTTACCCAGGACATATCCCAAAGACTCTTGCCTTCATTTCTGTAGGATTGTGAGCAGAAGGAACTGAAAATGTGGGAAAATTAATAATTGGGTAGCATTTATAGTTTTATTCTTAATTAAAGACTAGTGGCTATGTGAAATGTATTTCCTCAGGGCTGTGGTGAGGGAGAAGTCACAATTTCACCACTAAAACGAAGCAGAAAAAAGGCACCAGCAAACAATATAGGCATTCTCTAATATTCATCAAAGTCAATAGGAAACTTGCCTTTTGACTTTAAAGGGCATTGAACTTAACCCTGCAAGATCATATTAAAATGATTGGAAGTGCTTAAGTACTTTTTCTTACCATACTGCAGTAATAGAGCTAGAAAAACTGTCGGTAGATTTTAATTTAAGCCACTCCATACATTTTTAATTGTTTGTGTTTACATAGTTGGTTGCATACAGTTGGATTAGGTGGTAGTTTGCCTGATGATTTGTGTTTGACTGTTGCTACATGACATGCTCTTATAGTTTCTCTCTTTACGTAGTCTTCTTGTGAGCTGATACAACCCTTACCTAAATTAATGCACGCAATTTTCTGGGAAAGCAAAGATAGCGACTTCTGTGAGTTCTAGTATTGTTATTTAGTGGTCTCAGTATGGTACGATTCCTACCCTGGGGATGGGACTGTGCAAGGGGCTGCAGGCATGGGTGTCTCTTCTGCTGAGAGGATTCAGAATGCTGCAGAGCATGCATGGTCCTATCTGTGGGACTTGGAAGAGGTCACTGAGCTGTCACCACTGCCGCTATGGCTGCTGTTGATCGGTGTCCTTTACCAAGAAAGCACAAACCGCTCCAAGCAATGCACGGTTTAAACTTCGGGGCACTGGCAGACATTGGTGTAAGGGTAAGGAATTTCAGGGCTGGCTGAAGGCTTCAAGGTGCAGGAGAGTAAATATCATCCAGCCTGGTCTCTGATATTATTCACCTGACTAACTGATGATTTGGGAATTTGATTAGCCATTACTCTTTGTCTGACTTCAGAGACCTGTGGCCCCTCAACGCGGAGCAAATGGTTGCTTTGAAACAAATCCAACAGAGTGGTCTGAAAGCCAGTTACTACCCATCTGGAAGATGCAATTTAAATGGCATTGCATCTCAATTGCTTCTAGTGCTTGTCAGTCTGTGTTCAGAGAAGGCCATTACCAATGCCAGGCGAAGCTGAGAGCTGGCCCATTTGGAGGTTTGTTGTGCTTACTTATGATCTTTATTTATTGCCTCAATTTCATCTACGCTGAATTCATGCTACATTTTTAAGTAATTAAAATTTAGGAGAAATGCCTGCCTGTGAAAAGGTAGAGCATTTGCCACTTCTGTTTTCTGGTACCTTGGATTTTGGAAGTCAGGACTGAACAGAGCACAATGAGCCCTTTGTCCTTGCACAGCAAACCGAATTTAAGCAATGCATGCTATGACAAATGGTATGAGTTTTGTGGCTTGGGCTCCAGCAGCAAGAAAAGGCAATCCTTTTTTCCCATCAGCCAAATAATATGGCACCATTTAATACATCTGGTATGAAGCCTAAGAATAATACGTATAATAAAGGAACTGAAAACTTTCTTCTTTTAAAAGCTGAAGGTGGGGGGAGCTGTGAATTTTGCTTTGAGAACCATGCTGGAAGATGGCTTTTCTTGCCCCTGCAGGTCCATAGTCTTACTTTATAACCACCTTGGTATTTCTACCTCTCCATTCATTTCACTGATACAGCAAAACAGCAAAGGAAGATGGAGTTTTCCCTTCTTTTAATGCATAGAGCTCACTGGAGGTGACTTCAGTCTTAAATCTAGGATTTAGAAACCCCAGCGATTAAAATGATTTACTCTTTGCTTCTGCAGGACTATTGGAATCACTTTCTAATTTATTTTATTTTTAAAGAAAAAGTCTTTTATTGAAAACCACTAGATTTATAGATGTGCAAAGTATGCCACTGCTTCTGTGGATTCAAGAGTATGTCTCAAAAGAATGACTATTTTTTTAAAAATCTATTTTATTTTCTTTAAATCTTCTGACTTATTTGTTATATGTGCTTATTCCTGTTTGGCCTGGAGAAGAATAAAGGAACTAGAGAAACCTGCCTTCTGTCTGCAGTGTCGAATCCGGTTTAATTGCAGGTTTAATTAAGTGGTCCGGTTTAATTAAATGTATAATTGTTGTAGATGGAAACCTGCTTGCTCATATGTGTTGGTGAAATATCTGTTTGGTTTCTTGTGCAGAAAAGAGTCAAAGACGTCATCTCTCCAATTGTATTTGAAGCTGCATACAGCCTTCGGGAACATGTGCTAGGAAGAGGGAAAGAGGACAAGGAACTACCTGCTCTCAAGCCCATTCTCCGCTGGAAGAAAGGACAAAAGATAGCACAAAGGAATCAGGTCAGATTGGGACTGTTTTATTTCCCTAGAAGACCTGTGGCTTGAACTGGCAGCAGAGGGGTCTGTAAAAGTGGATCGCCAAGCTCTGGGTCATTTGCAAACAGTAACCTTTCTGCACGATCCCTAGTGTTGCTAACATCACTGCTGCTCCATGACATAGTAAAGGCTTGTGCTGCCAAGACTGGACAGCAAAAGGTGAGCCACTTTCTTGTTTCAGGGTGTCTGTGCTGGGAAGGGACAGGATAAGAAAGGTCTTCTTCTCCTGTTCTTCCCTTTATGCAGGAGGTTCTAGTGAAAGGCTTGCTCCTGGCCTTCTTTCCAGGTTGAGCCTTTGTTAGTGCCAGAGGGACAGAGATGACTCCAGGAAGGGACATGGGAATGATGTGGGGGGAGACAGTGGGCACAATAAAGAAAAATTTGCCTGGCTCAGCTGCCCTCTTCTTGAGGACTCCTCAAATCCAGTCATGTGGCAGGGGAAACCTTCTCCAGCTGTCTTTATAGGACATGTCATGCTAAAATGGGATGGGTTTATTTCAGAGAAAGTAAAGTGTAGGTAGAGCCATGTACATATTAGGATCTTACTTTGTTCCACTGCAATGCAGAGAAACTTTTTTGTCATTAATTTTGGTGAGAGTGAGATAATTCTCTTAATGTTGAAGTGCTCCTCGTTTAAAGGGTAGAAATTCTTTCTATTATTATTATTTAATTTCTCTCCCGACCCCCTTTCTCCCAAATTGTTCCCTAGGGCATTGAAATGCATGTGATTATCCCACCTCTCTCGTTTGTCTGTTTTGATCTCACTAGTATCTTTGAAAAATACAGGCAAACGTGTACAGGTTTTGTCAGGAGTGATCAAGGCAGTGCTTATGAAGGTATTAAACACTTTCAGGGTTCACAAAAAAGGTGCTTGTGCTGAGGAGAAAGACCCTGCTAGTGACCTTTTGGAAGTCTCCCTTTTCAGTGTAGCCCTTGTAGATGCGAAACAGTCTGCCAAGGAAGGAGCCTGCAGGGCAATTCAGCCTTCCACTGTGCCAGCACCAAAGCATTTGGCCATGAAGTTGAAGGCTTCTCAGGGAAATCAAAGATCTTCTATGGTAGGGAAAGCTTGTGTGTCAGAATTGAGAGGTAATTTAGACTGGAAAGGTCCTCTGTAGGTCCAGTTCCTTACTCGACGTAGAGCCAACTTAAAAGGTAAATTGAGTTGCTCAGGGTTACATTCATTCAAGTTCACTTTTCAAAACATGCTTACATAGTTATGAGCTGACATTGCTTGTGAATGCAAAACTTCTCTTTTCTTTTTCCTTTTTTCTTTCTTTTTTTTCAGTAGCAAAAAGTCTGTCCTCGAGTCTGAGGCTTTCAGTAGTGAATGGTTGGATCTGATTTTTAACCTTGGGAAGTTCATGTCTATTAAGTGATGATAGCATCATCATCTGTAACATTACTTTCTGATGCTGCTCATAACGTACCGGAATACTACTTTAAAAAAGTGTTGAACTGTATTTGGTTATAATCTTTGTACTTAAGAGACATGAGTATTAATTCAAGTATGCTTCATTTTTATAAGTGTATGAATGAAAGATGCATTCAAGAATTACTTATTTTTATGAAGATGAGTTGTATGGCTGTTATGTATATGGATTTTGTATTGTTGCAAAAATACGATGGGAATTTGTGGAGAACTTTGGAACTCAAGTAGTGTGCTGAAAACCTGCATGTTACACGAACAAAGCTGCTTGTATACTTTACCAGTGGGCTCAAACTCAAAAGGTCACATCTTGCTCTGCAGGCGTGGTCTCAGATCAGTATTAAAATACCTAAAAGCTGAGATTATAGTACAGAAATAAAAATATGTTAGGAATTTCCCCGAGTTCTTTTCTTGTGCAATTTGGATGAGAGGGAGCCAGTTTAACAATCCCTTTCCATTTGCTTTCCAGACGTTGTTCACTTAGCTTAGTAAGGAAAGGATTTTGACACTGGGTGTGCTGGCGTGTTTTCAGCTGAGGAAGTGAGAAGAGCTGGAGGCACGATATTGGGGTCCTCAAAGGCCAATGTCATGGGAAAATTGGGAGGTAGCATTCTCTTTCAGGATTCTTATCATGTTCTTAGTAGAAATGGTTTTCAAAAGCCAAGAGCTTTTATAATAAAGGATTTGCATTTTCAAAGAATCTAACAATTTTGAAGGAGCATTTTGGAAGTCCAATTTAAGTCTTGGTGGTTTCTATTTTCAAAAGATATGGCATAGGTGAGGTCAGGTGGACAAAATTAATGTTAATGTCAGTACTAATGTCTTTAAATATAGCTGGTTGTGTGTTGTTTTGGCAAGTCCTAGATCCTGTTGATCCAGTAAAAAGTGGCGTTTTGGGATCAAAATTGTTACATCTGTTCATTGAAGGCACCATTTAAATAAGGATACTTTTTGAAACACCAGGTGAATGGGTTTTGTGAATGAATGCAGGAGAAGAAGCTGGAAGTAGTGAATAGCTGAAAAAATGGGAGGATACCATCATGAGCAGAAAAGGGGGAGACATCCATTTTTCAGGATCCTACTACAGCTCTGCCATAAAAAAAAAAAAAAAAGCCATATATTTTGCAAACTTGCAAAAGCCATATATTTTGCAAACATGGACCTTATGTCACCTAGATGTGATTTTATTTGAACTAGAGTGATGTTAAAGGTGAAGTGATCTCTTTCACTGGTATTTCAGTTTGTTTGCATGACCCAGATGCTTCCTGTATGTATCATCTCCCAACAGGAGTGTACAGCCCTATTACTCACAAACAAGGAGGTAGGAAAGCCATCAAGAGGCCTCTTGACATAAGAATTAAAGATTATATTGATCATGTGAAGTTCTTTGTGTTGCTTTGCTCTGATGCATTTAAGGAGTCTGCTTGGAAGTACTGTTCATGGACATCTACCAATAAAAGTGGCATCTCCTTAATGACATAATCACAGAAGAGGATTTTGTTGGATATTCATCTTTTAAATCAGTATTGCACGCTATGTGATAGAACAGTCTAGCCCTGTACTCATCACTTAGACCAAAGCAGAATTATAATAGTAAAGGAGGGCATTGATGTGAGATGTCATTCAAAATGCTTTTATTTATTCGTCACCTTCATTTTAAAAGGATGCAGTTTTTACTGTAAGGCACGGCAAAATGCTTTTATTTAAAAATAAAACAAAACAAAAGTAAACCTTGACTGTTCAGTGAAGAAGCCTGCTTCTATTCCTAAGTGAACTGTGCTTGAAACAATCAAAAGATGATAAATAATTGGAATATCTGACTGATTTGAAGAAAAGGTGCTTCACTGAAATGAAAAACATGCAATGTTGGGATTTCATTTTTGGTTATTTCTTTTGTAAGCAAATAGGCTCAGATATTTCAGAATTCAGTAATAATGTAACTAAGCTGGTCTGAAGGGCTGTTTGGCCCAGGATGCAGTAATGGTTTCTAATGGACTTTATTATTTTCTTAGTTCTTATATATGCTTACCTGAGTAAGCATATATGAAAGCATCCTGAGTTAAAAAGATTAATTTTGCACAGTTCCACTTTTAGTAAGAGAAAGAAGAAGGTTTAGAGGAGAAAATGTTCTCAAATGTCTTAAAAGAACCCTCCTGAGATTATGTAATTGAATTATCCTGTAGTTATCCAAAATAAATGGAAGACCATTTAAGACAAGACAGGAAAATATGTAGAGGAATGTGCTGCAGAAATCCATTCTACAACTGTATAGGGAGATGGGGTAGCTCTTTCTGTTGTTTTATGAATTTATAAGGTCTGAAGTCTTGTAAAATAAGAACACTATTTGGATGATATAAACTGTTAATAATTTTAAAAAGAAAAAATTGCCTCAGCCTGAAAATTGAGTGAGTCACACCAGAAATCGAATAAAGCTCTGAAAGACTGGGAGCATATTTCTGTTGCCACAAATTGCAATTCTTCATCCCAGGAGAACGTGAGGACAAGAGAATGCTTTGTTAAACACATTCACTGCTCTGGAGAATAACTAATACATATGTTTATTAATTTATTGCTTACTTTCAATAGCTAACAGGTTTCATGTCTGATCTTTCTAAACATCTGGTTTCATTGGAAATTCCTGTTCTTCTCACATTTGAGTGTCCTCCCTGCTTTTTAGCTTGGTGATCCAGCCCAGGTTTTAACTCTTACTGAAAGCAGGATGCAGCTGAAATAGAGGGCAAATGATTGCATTTGGCTTAGATGGCCTGACAAGTGACAATGTGCTAGGTATTTCAAAGTTACTTACTTTCAAGCTGGAAGAAATACATGTTTGGTGATTTTAGAAAATGAAATATTTATTAATTCTTTCTGTAGAACTGTAACTATAGATTTAGGAACAAAATGGCAGGGTTATTAGATAGTTACTTAAATGTACTTACAGTACTTTATACTCTGAAATGCGCAGATCATTTCTTAGATCGCTGTGTTCACTTTGCCAAGATTTCTGCAATGCGAACAGGGAAACTGACTGGCAAGAATTTTTTTACAGTTTATTATTCTTTCTCCTCTCGAGGTCAAACAGTCTTTCCTATGTATAGCTACTACAGTGGTTGGAGATTAATTCTGAGGACGTTTGAAACTATACCTGTGAAATGGGCCATGTTTTGAGAGGGACGCCTAGTGTCTATTCCTGTCTCAGGGCTATTCTAGTCCTTTAGTTGTGGTAGTCTTTATGAAGGAGGAAAGGTAAATTCAGTCCTTGTTTTTAAAGACACAACAAATTTCACTTCTGAGATTCTGAGCATGCACATACCTTGGGAAGAGAAATAAGAATGACAGAAGTATTGTATGAGCAGTAATTCTTGTCAGATAAGAAGCGAGAATGGAATGGGGAAAACCTCTGAGAGAGAGGTAGTTTGATGAAACTTATTGTGCAGTTAAAAGAGAATAAAACCAGTTCTGATAAGGATAAGATTTGCTTTACCTTGAATTTCCTTAACACTCCTACCATGTATTCCTGTATCACAGATTTTGGTGTGTTTTGTTTTGTTTTTTTTATCCAAGCATGTTCCTTCTTTTGAATTTTGATCTTCCTTCTTTCATGCTTTAACAGTTCTTTTCTGTTTTTCACAGACTGTTTTTGAGAGGAACTGTCAGTCTGACGACTGTGCTGCTGATTTGAAACTTCAGGGTAAATTACTGCTATCTGGGTGAGTAGGTGAACTTTTTTTTCTTTCTTGCAAACTAGTATACCATTCATCTTATGTAAAATGGCATTGAAAAATCAAAAGACAAACACAGATATTTAAGATCCAGCTTAGAAGGAGATGGTGACAATGATACCATTTTAGTGCAGAAAGGTCTTGAGATATACACAGAATCTGAAATCCTGTCGTGATGGGCTCTGGGCACATACAGCACAGGACACCTTCATCTTCCCAATCAAAATTTACAAAACTAGAGGAAAAAAATAGCATAGCAAAGAGGGGCAGAGAAAGTAAAATTGCATGCTGAAATCAAATACCAGTGTGGACCATGTAATTCTTTAAAGAGAATAAAATACTCTCCATGACATGGTAAGAGTATAACTGCCTGCAGAAAAGCAGTTTGTTCAAAAAAACCTCACATGGAAGGTTTAAAAAACTTCTCTGAACATGGCAAATTATCTTCTTCAATCTCTCATTTTCTGTTTCTCAAATTGCAGTTTTGCTAACTTGTCTGAAGTACTGCTCTCCTTTCAAATTCTTCTTGTCTGCAACCTGGGAACAAGTGTCTGATTTCACTTTCTTCTGGGATAATAAACCTCATCAAATAAACCAGAGGTGAAGTTTATGTTCTGTCCCTTGTGACGGGTGATCTTAGGAAGATACCTATTGTTTTGCCAGGATGTGCATTCAATTTTGGGATAAATCAGGCTAAAGTGAACACATCGCTTCTGTTTCCTTTTGGTTTTTTTTCAGATGGAAATGCTGATGTGGGTTATTTAATTGTGTGCCAGAGGTTTTGCTGTTTGACGGAGAAGATCTCTGTGAAATGCTTTGCTTTCAGGTCAGGAGAGAGAGGAGAAGACACTCCCCTGCTTTAGGAAAGAAAGAAAAAACAAACCAACCCCAAACACAAGGAATAAGTAATAGTCAGGAGATACACATATGTTTTATGTAAGTCCACAGCATGCTGTAACTGTGCTTGGAGACAAAACTGAACCGTAGTCAAGTCTGAGAAGTTACAGGATTCTCCAGAAACGACTGAAGTCCACATGAATGTTTGAGCTAGGTATATGTCTGTGTGGATTAGAGAAACCAGTGAAGGATTTTGTCCTGTAGTTGAGGAACAAATAGCAAGGGACAGGTCTTAAAACTTGTCAGTGTATGGTAATCACAGCAGTAAGAGCTGTAGTTGTGATTGGAGCATTTGGCTGTTTATATTTCCAGCTGCTGTTTATGTTACCTTGGCAATTTAAATGCCACACCTGTCAAAAGAGCTTAGGATTTTCAAATACAGTTTCTACATTTGTATAGCAAAATGCTGAACAAATGCTCTCAAATTTTCTTTACCCAGTGACACTCTGAAGTCCTGTTTGAAATAAACAGGATGTTGTGAAATCCCCCTGCAAGATATGGGCTTTCTTTAGCTAAAGGGCTCTGTAAGCTTCAGTTATTGAGAAACGTAACCCAATGAATGTCTCTTATGAAAACAGATTTTTTGTTGTGTTATTATTGCCTGTAAAGTTACCAGGAAACGTGTTATGGATTCTGATTTTAAACAAGTGCCTGGTAATTTTTCCAGCCCCATGTGTTTCATGCTAAATAATCCTATCACCATTTTTCCACATAATTCCTGCTTATTCTATGTACAAGCAAAATTACTATTTTTTTTTTTTTTTTTAGAAAGAAAAGAAAGGTGACTGATTTATTACTATCTGCACTAAACATTTAACTTCATTGTTAGCAAGGTTATGTCAATGCCTTTGTCTAAATAATCGTATATGACTAAATTTGGTGGACTTATTATTGGAAAGAATGCAATTAATGATACACACATACACTGGATTGAAATAAACCAGGTGTTTATGGGAAGGCAGCAGTAAGTGCTGTCTCTCAGGTCTGCTGCAGCTCTTTGAAGGTGTCACTGCACCTGTGGATAGGGTGGTTTGATTAAGATCATCTACCTGGGTTGGCAAAAGACTTTTATCAGATTTCTCATCAGGGGTTCACAACGAAAGTAAGTTACCCATATCTGAGAGGAATGATGCCCTGAGTATTACTACCTAATTAAAAGGTAATCAACAGAGAAAAGGTATAAATAGTTGGTTTTGATGGTGGAGAGAACTCTACAAGTGCTAGTGATATTCAGCACATCACCACAAATGATATGGGAAATAATCTGCCAGAAAGTAATGATAAAGTTTGCTAATCATACTGAACTCTTCATAGCAATGAAAATAACAAAGGAGGAGGTATATTTTCATGACGTGTGTGGATAATCTGTGGATTTTACTGTTTGGGATATCGTAAGTTCTGAGAGTATATGAATGCAGGAAGCTGCAGAAATATATCAGCAAAGTGCCATTCTGTGCTTGCCTTGCTCTTCCATATCCTCTTGCTTTTAGACATGGTTGGGTACAGGGTTCTCTGCTAGATGAACTGACTGTGCTTACACACTTTCCTTAAATTTGTAGCATGTTAGAGCCAAAGGCTGCTCAGGGAGCTGTATATGGCAAGGTGTAGCTTTGCTCATCACTTTATATGCTTACTATTTTTTTTTTTTTAGAAAGAAAAGAAAGGTGACTTATTTATTACTATCTGCACTAAACATTTAACTTCATGTTGGCCATGCTGCGTGCACTAGTGTACATGCACTTCAGCTGGGCTGCTGATTTTACCCTCAACTCGGGCTTTTCATCCCTGGGCTTCTCTTTGGAGAGCCTGGATTCAATCCCTTCCCCCTTCAAACCTAGTTTAAAGCCCTCCTGATGAGCCCCACTAACCTATGGGCTACAGTCCTTTTGGCCCTCCTAGATACACGAAGTCCATCTGGTTTAAGAAGACTGGGTACTGTGGAGTTTGCCCCATGGTCAAAAAACCCAAAATTTTGACAGTGGCACCGATCCTTTAGCCACCTATTGATAAGGTAGGCTCTTCTACACTTCTCCTCGTTCATCTCCTCATTCAGTTCCCCTCAAAAGGGAGTCACCTACCACAACTACCCTTCTTCTTTTCCTTACAGCTGTGGTTGTAACCCGGCTGGTAGACAGGGTGCAACCTGCAGACAGATGTTCCTCTTGCCTGACCCCTACTTGACTTTCTGAGTCTAGGGCCTCATATCTGTTGTTCAAGGGCACCTGGGGAGGTGATGGGGGTTGAGAGGGTGTTCTTTTACCTCTCCAAACAGGGACCTGTCTCCACTCCCCTCGTCCATTCGGTTTGCTCCATCTGCCTGATAGCAGGAGAGGCAGGGCATCACTATCTCCTGCTGGTATTGCTACACGTGGTTGGCGTGGGCTTTCTTACAGGACCATGAGTGTTGTTAGCCTAAAACTACAGATGGCAATTTAAGAAGAAGGAAAAAGGATCCGTGGAGTGTGCTGGGGACTTGATAAAGGCAGTTAGGAGAGACTGAAGGAGCAGAAGAGAGGTATCTCATCTTTCCAGTCATGACTGCTTTCTAATCCATTTTTCTTGAAGAATAAATATGGGAAGTTTTCAAAGCATACAGCAAGAGAGACAACTCATTGCCTCCCCTTCAACAATTCTCCAGTATAAAATCTTCAGCTGTCATTGGAGAAGGCAAAATCTGGCCTTATTCATGCAGTAATACCCTGTAAGTGGTGGTCGTGATGATTGCTAAAGGAAGAGACTTAAAAGTGTCTTAGTGTAAAGAATATGTTTATGTATTCCATACAGGTTTTTGTAATGACACAACATGAGACCATAAGAGAAATAGGAATAGAATATTTTGCAATAAGCTTTATTTTTATGACCGTAGCTTAGGACAGCAGCAGGAAACCAAGTTTCCTTTCTAGCAGTCCAGTACAGAAAAACAAAATGTTATGTTAGTTATTATTTTAAAACATATTTTAAAACACTGTTTAATGTTAAAAATATATTTATTACGTCTCATATTTGACTTCAGTGCCTCACTCTGTTTGCTTGGCATGGTAAATGTCTTTTCTATCAGGTTTCTGTAGCAACTAGCACATTTTTATTGAGCCTCTCTGAAGATTCTTAGAAGCTGAACTGCATCTGTTTCCTCAAGATTTGCTGGGGGAAACTCTAAAGTAGGTGTTCTGTACAAGTTTATACCTCCCTAGCCTTTAAAATTTCATATTTATTAAAAATTTCATAAAAATTTCATATTCATTCCTTCGAAGGGAGAAAAGCACTCTAGTCTTTTAAGAAGAACCTGAAAGTGCTGAGGGAGGTCTTGTCTTGATGTGCCAGTGCAGTTTCAGCTCCTGACCTGATGCCTGTTCCATCTGACTGGCTCTCTGCAAAGGCACTGGTAGTTCTGGAGCCCTGTTTGGGCTGTAACAGGATGGAACTGAAAAGTGTGGAGGAGACTTCTGATTAGCAGTGAGAGTGTTTAAAAAACCAAACTGTCTTCCAGCCATAATAAACAAGCTAGCTAAAAAGACCAGATCAGAATGGGTGGTTGCTTCCATGGGAGATGCATCTAGGAAGGAAACCCTGCATGGCTGTGTAAATACACTGACCCTCCTGTGCTGCAATGAACAGAGCAGCTTTACTGAAAACAAGCAGTACAAGAAAAAAAGGTGATGTTGTGGCATGTCGTGTAGCTGCTGTGCTCCAGCACAAGCTGTGTGCGTGGTGTGTAAATCGAGTTGTAAGCACAGGACTATGAGACCCCTTGGATAGAAAAAGCTGTGTTAAATAAGGCTATCCCTGTGGAGGTTCCAAGAGGAGGTCTGTCTTCCACATGTTTATGTGGCATGAAGTTACCTTTTATCCATCATTAGAACAGAATTCCTCATACATCAGAGTGCTTCTGACCGATCTTTAACTGTTAGGAATAAGCAGCTTGCTTTTATGTATTGGTTTAGAGCATCCTTAATGACCACCATTCATGAGACTCAAATTTATATTCCTCCCCTACAGACTGGCTGGGGTTCCAGTATATACTGCTGGAAATGGTTTCCTTTGGAAATGTGAAATTGGAAGCAAAAGTCATTGAGAGGCAAAGGAGTGGTGGATGTATTTTGCAGAAATTTTCAAGTTTTTCCAAATTGTGGGTTTTATTGAGTTGGAGTCAATACTTTCAAAAGTTCTCTTGTGAAATGGGATTTTTGAGAAATGTCCTTTTCCAGTTGAAATGTCAGGTTTGTGGCTTGGGCTTTTTCTGCTTCCATTAGCCAGAGAATGGACAAAACTCCAGTCTGTCAAAAATTCCATTGAGCTTGAAATATTTACATTTTAATGAAATAGTAATTTATGGGAAAAAAGTATTTTGCAGTATCATCTGGTCATCTCTACAGAAGGCTGGTTTTGCCTTTTTTCCAAATAATTTTCTTCTGTGACTCACTAAAGGATTGACATCTTTTTCTGCCAATATCTCTTTTGTTTCTGTGATCTCTTTTGTCTTATGTATGGCTCTGTAATTGATAAGCAGGTAAATATGATATTTTGGGATATTGAAGTATTCTGGTAGTATTGAAGTATCTAGCCCAAGTCTCTCTGAAAAGACCAGGGAGACTGTGCATCATCTCCATGTGATTCCTTCAGACTTCGAGCTTACAAGTCTGAAGTTTATAAGCATATTATTTGTATTAGTGAAGAATGGATAATTTCACATAGGAACTGGCTGTGCAGCTGCAAAACTGGTTGTTTTGCAAGTGCTGTGTATAGATACAAGGATGAATATGCTTGTGGACTTATTAAAATCAGTGGAAGGACTCCCTCTGGTTCACTGGGCACGTCATCAGATATTAGGCACCTGGATTTGAAAAATGAATCTCGGCAGTTCCATACTGACTTGTCAAATTATTACAAAAACTGAGATGAAGGAATTCAGAAATCATAAATTAAAACGTGTTATGACAGCTCTGTCCAATTTGCTTTCCCCAGCACAAGATGTAACGGCACATTACAAGGGTCAGTGCTGGAACTGTGCAGAAAATCAGTGTGTTCTGAATGAAGGAGCAATAAAATAAAATTTAGAGCAGAAAGTTCAAAACCTTTTGAGCATATTTAATTAACATAGAAATGTTTTTTAAAAAACATTAGTAAAGGTTGTCACTGATCACAGACTTTTGCAAAGCCATGGAGAAAAGATAGTTTAAAGACTGGTTCAAGTGGGAAGTAAAACTTTGATAAATTTGACTCTGCGTATACCTCAGTACTTCCCTTCCTTTGATCATACAGCAGGGGTTTGTTTCCAGAGGGGTCTCATGTTTCACAGTATGCCCCTTGAGGTTTTATGCCCCTAAAATGTGTCTTAACAAAACAGTCCTGATGATGAAACACGATATCCTTTCATGTGAAGCTTAATTACACGGTCTAATGCTATCTGTTTTTCCCTTCCTCTTCATTCATAGTAGGTGAAGAATTTGTTTTCACTTATTTTATCTTTCATTGAACAAACAATTCTTTCGACACTATTTTTGACCTTCTGTTTACCCTAAGCAGTAGAGCTGCACAAATGGAGCTTATAACTGCTTTATAAAAAATAACTAAAGAAAAATTAGCAAATGCTATGGTTAAACCAGTGCTAAGCATTTCTAGTCCTAGAGAAGTGGCCTTGACAGTCAAAACACTGTGTGTATAAAGCTGTGTGTGCCAACATTGATATTCCCAACTCCTAGGGCTCTGCATACAGAGCCATGACTGAAGTGCTGCCACTGATTACTTGGTCGTACCCCAGTGCTGTCCTAGCTGGTGATCTTTTAAACTACCAAAGCTCCAGAGAGAGAAGAATGATGCAACACTGGGAAAATGGATATGAGAAGATTGTTTACTTTTTTCTCAAAAAGCCATAACAGGTTTCACACTGTAATTTAAGCGGTTTAATAAATTATAGCATAGTTTAATATTATTTAAAAGTAATTCACTACACTGCAAAGGATACAATGAAAAACTGCTTATTACCATTTCATGTATATTAGGATACTTGTAATTCTGTTTGGAATTCAATCTTTTTGGCGAATCTAGGAAGTAGAATTCTGATTTCTCATTTAAATTTACTTTTATCTATCTTTTACTTACAGATAGTTGTTAATGTATTGAATGCTGAATTTGTGAGGCACATGGAAAACTCTGTTGTAGCTCATCCAGGATTGGATTTGCAGTTTCTTGAAGGGGCTGCTCAGCAGAGCCCACAATTTATCAAGATATAGTACAAGTTGCAGTGAGAGCATCATCTCAAGGAATGAGTGAATATTTTCCATTGTTGAGGGTAAATGGGGATGGAGAAACAGTTTCTTGGTTTCTTGGTTAGTCATGCTCAGAGCTTTGTAAATCTGTCATAAAATAAATAAATAAGTTCAGTTTGATAGCAGTGGACAGGCATGTTCCTTTTGAACATGTGGTGATAGAACCCATATGGATGGTAATAGAACCATCAAGTGGTGTGTGATAACAAATCAGAGTAGTCCACATCTCGTGCAAGAACACAGATTCCCAGTCTCTATTTTCTGAAAACAGGCCACTGATGATTATAGTCAGGGATGCTGTACAAGCCAGTCTTATCCCTTCATAAATACTGGTTTTTGAATCACTTGGCTACTGGAGTAGGATTGCATTGTTTATTTTAAACTAGACTCCTAAAGAGATGTCCTTTCATATAAATCGAATTCATTGCTGAGCTACTGTGTAAACCTGGGCCTTCTTGTGAACATCTCAAGATCAGTATTTTATGGACCTGAGAGAGTTGAAATTGCTAACAAAAGCTAACAAAACAAAAGCTTAACCTCAGGAAGCATTGTCATGTATCAGCTGCCTCCAGAGGTGCAAGTTCTTGATAATGTACAGACCACAATGAGAAGCAGATGCACTTTTGTTTTCTATTTGCAGAATAAACCTTGCCTGATGCATATTTGTATGCTTATATACATACATGTACACATCCTCTTTTGTGATGCAGCTGTGTGAACTGTTTCTGTATTACATCCTGAAACTGTAAAATCTGGTAAGCCTTGAGTTTCTTCACAGTTCACTAGGTAACTCCCCTTGCTGGGAGATGTGTTGATATGGGTATATGTTGCTTATCATGTTTGACATTTAGACATAACTTACTCTTGGTGTGTAACTAACACCTGCTACTGCAAAACACATTGCCTTAAAGTAACAAACCTGTACTGTTTCTGACATTTCATCTCAGCTGAACTGCTTTTTATTGACCTCTGAAAGTGATTCCTGGATAGGGAATTGAAATTGCATATTATACTTTGGTAAATACGTGGGTTTACATGATGACTTTATTATTTATCTTATTCCTAGAAACAGTATCCTATGAAGTGCTACTGATTCAGCTTCAAATTTCAGGGGCAGATCTATAATCAACTATCACCTATTTTAACAGAGCTGTTCAAATATTTGTTTGTTCAAATATTTTAACAAACAGGGAAAGTATGGAGGGTTTTTTTCTTTCACATCAGGCTGTTATATGCAACTTTCATCTACAATTCATCCTTCATCTACAGTTTGTCTTTTGTATTTTTTTCTGACACTAGTAACTAGTTTTTGTTTGCATTCGAACCCTAGGGTGCTGTCTTACACACACGCAGAGGGACAGTATCATTGATTCCAAGGATAGCTTGTGGTTATTAAAGATGTTGGTTTCTATATGTGCCTGCAAGGGTGAAAAATTAGATTAGAGCTTCTGGAGATGTTGTACCTCATCTTGCTTTTATGTATCACTTTCATAAAGCAGAGTAGCTCCATTCAAGCCAAAAGCTGCTCCCTAGAGTAAACATTGTGTGAAAACAGAGACAGCTTTTTCCCCATCGATTCTTCCGTTCTCTTAATAAAAAGTTGTGAACATCTGAGTGCAGTTTTCTGTAGGGTTATTATGAGGGTATTTTTTTATGTAGATGTTGTGCCCTGTTCTGTTCTTTTTACTTAAAAGTTTGAAGATACAGGTGGCTGGGAGTTGTATCTGTTGTGTATTTAAGGGGGATTTATGTGAAGAAACCACATTTGGGGAAAAGAGGACAATTTCTAGAGAAACTTTGACTGTAAGGTAACTAGCTGTAACTAGAAATCGTTGTTGTTTCTATACCATAACAAAGACTGGTGTGTCATGTGTGTCTTCCCCCAACTTCAACCCCCCCCCTAAAACCCCTGCCCCTTGTTTACTACTCAAATGCATTCATTGTTATTGTTAAAGTGTTGAAAATGTGGAAGAGATAAGGCTCTGTGCCATATTCCTGAATTGGAATATAGATATGGGAACTGAAGTGCTGGAGACAGTAGCTCTGTACCAGAAGGGTACTGGCACAAGCAATTCCATTGCCTGGGCCCTGGGCTTACCACAGTAAAGACTTTTTTCATGTGGGACATTTAGTCCCTTCCTAAGGGGAAACACTGTTACTCAGTCTTCATGTATGGTATGGCTATGGTTGGTAGAAGACGCTGAATGGTTTATAAGCACATTCCCAGAAACCCTGCTTTTCTGCAAATGCTTTGGCTGCAGTGCCCCAAACAAGGCTGGCAGAGGAGGGCTGACAGCAGTGGAGGGACAAGGCTGCCTTGAAACACTGCTCCCGTCCTCCACACCAGCCATCTTCAGAGAGCTGCTGATAAGCAGAGGAGCAGCACGTGCCAATGTGTAAATTGCCAGCACAGCCATTCCTTTATAAAAATTGAGTGAATGAAAAGTGGTTCCTTCATAATTTTGGGGTGGCTGTACCCTAGAAGAAATAATTGAGAGCATCTCCCTGCTGTGAGGCTGGAGGGGTTTGCCCTTCAGTGTTTTCTGTGACACTGTCTCTCTTTCTCCAGAATGTATGAATGGTATTAGATTCCAGTTATGATAACTGTAGCAAATTTCCTATTTGGCTATTCTTGCTAATTTTTACATAAATACTTGGTGTATCATGTCATATTATCGTTTACTGTACTGTCACATCCAAGACCTGTAGTTCTCTGCATTGTTACCGTATTTTCTTGTGATTTATCTTTAGCCTTTATTCCTACTTGTTAGCTCATCTTCTGGACCGCCTAGAAGGATTAAATATCAAATAATAAATGTGTGATGTATATTTATATTTGCATCCCTGTGCATGTCTGTGTTTGTTCGTAATCTGCGATGCCATATTGCAATCGTGTATTGATTCATGATGTGTAGCTATTACTTTAATTGAACCATCCTCTTTGTATTCCCCTTGTGGAAGGTGACTCCACAATGTTAGGTCCAGCATAAACATCTGAAGAAGGATTAGTCACATTCAGTGAACGTTTGTTGCAATTTCTATAATTTTATTTCATTTACACCAGTTTCTGGATTTTATTTGATATTTATTTGATTTCATTTTTTCTATCCATAGCATAACTCAAGGAAGATTTTTCTCAGGGGTTGCTAGAATGTTACGATAAGTATGAACTTTTAAGAGACAAACTGAAATAGCTGGTGAATTTGAATGCAGGCATAATATCTTGATCGTTACATTTCCTCTGTCCATTTACTTTACAGTTTTCAACTAATTCATTATCGCTAAAAATAGCTCATGTGAAATAGTTCCACATGAAGATCACAGGGTTTTCTTACAGTTCCAAAAGACAGAACCAGGAGTCAGGAGCTGTTCATTCCCAGTGTGGCGTGTGTGACAGTTGACCAGAGTTAAACCAGTGTAACTATTTCTGCCTACAGTGTTGATGACAGAACTGCCTACCTGGCCCTGGGAGCGGTGAGGAACATCTCGCTTAACATTTTCATCTCTAACATTGGGGATGATGCCTATGACACCAATGTTTTCTTCAATTTTTCTGGAGAGCTCTTCTTCATCAAAATGTGGCAAAAGGTAAGAAAGGCCAGTCTCACTGGGAACAATTCTCTTAACTTAAAGCCAATTTAATTACAAGATTTACGTACAGGGGATGGCCTGGTGCACACTGCTGAGTCATTTGGAGGTTGATTTTGGTTATGTTGGACTTGAA
The DNA here is from genome assembly GCF_003031625.1 of Empidonax traillii. Lineage (NCBI taxonomy): Eukaryota > Metazoa > Chordata > Aves > Passeriformes > Tyrannidae > Empidonax > Empidonax traillii. Next base: position 848,404 of record NW_020955934.1, read on the forward strand.
TTTCTTTCAGGCTATTTAAGGAGATTTTTTCTTGTATGGGTTTGATGTGTGTAGATTACACCTGTCTGTAGAAGACACATTCCTGTTATTTGCGGTGCACTAATGAAAGACAATTTGTTTGAGGTATTAAGAGGTAGAGGGAGACTGGTTTGGAAACTGCTAAGGTACCAAATGCCACTGAAATACAAAGGGTACCTCTAGTTTGAGTGATGCCACACCACACTGAACAGTCTTGGTCATCTCCTGAACCGGGCTCCTAGACTTACTCCTTGTTGAAACCAAGGTACAAGGCTGTTCTTTGCTCATGTCCTGGTGCAAGTTTGGGTTGTGGCCAGGTCACACTACTGGATCGGGAAGTCAAGAGTGCTTTTAATTTCACCCACAGGAAGTGAAGTGATTTGGGTTTTAGTCTGTTTTCGTTTAGATTGAAATACTTGGATGTTTTCATTAGCAGGAGTTCATTTTAAGATAAACATGTTGTAATACAAGCACTGAGTCAAGCTTTTTGCAAACTGCTGGCTGTGAAAGCTGTCTGAGTAGGAATAATGTGAAAATAATTGTGCAAAATGGGAGCTGTACAGTTGTGACAACATTCTGTTTGTTTGTTGCTGCTTTCCACAGTCCTTTGCCTCTTTGCTGGAGCTTTGCTTAGCTGTGCAAGACACAATAAGAGCAATATTTAAAACCATAATACAACTATTGCGAACTATAGGATTTATTTGGTCCATTGAACCAATGAAATTTTACCATTATTTGTCCTGTTTTATTGTAGGTGTAAATTATTATAAACCTCCTAAATTACCTCATTGTATAATAAAAAGCCATAATTTCTTATACATGTTAATTCTTTTAGTGTTCATTTTGATTACACAGTTGCAAGCCTCAGAGAATTATCTTTTTATTGTGATCTTCATTTTCAGACACTATGTGCTGTAAGTGTGCAATTTATCAGGAGGAAAAAGGCAGAGGATAAAACACAAATGCCTTATGCCAATATAAAACTTCTCTTTGATGGAAGTTCTATATGAAGATTTTCAGGGTCTAGCCCAGCTCCTGCTGAAGTCAGTGGGAGTGTTTCCATTCCTTTGCACTGGGAAAAACCCAAAGCTTGGCACATGCTCATTTAAAAGATTGCTGCAGTCACTTTTTTTTTTTTTCTTTTGTGCTTACATTTAAAATATTTTATGCACACTGATTAACTGGAACACCAACTGCCTTCATAGTTTTCCTTGGCCAACACCGTGAGGGAAGAAGCTGATGAGCCATTTCCCTTGCTATTTTACCTTGAGCCTGGATCTCTAACAGACTTGAAACATCTGTGCTGAGTGTTGCATGGAAGGAGCAGTTTCTGGAAGCAGCTGACATTGTAGAATTACTGCACCACTCAGTATATCTTCTGTTAATAGAAGCTAGTATTTCCTTAAAAAAACACAGCACACATCAGGGAAAGATGTAGGCTTTCTCCTTCATCAGGTCTTGCAAACATCATCGGAGTACAGTCTGTTATTATTCCTGCTGTTCAGATGTTCTTATGATTAATTTCATAGGGTTTGTCCTTTTAATGAATAGCGCTAGAGTGAAAGAGGATTATATCTTCCATACTTTGTTTCTCTGAGAATGATGATCACATAGTAGGCTTTTGTAACCTGTCTTTGGAGTCCTTTCAAGATGCTGGGATTCCCCTGTTTTGCCTATGACCCCTTTGGGGACATTGCTACTGAATGCAGGCAGTTTTGTTTCTTTCTATGGATTGGTTACAATGAAACCCAAGAGTGCAAAAGTTTATTGCTGATTTTGCTCAACAGAGTTACTGAGACAGAACGAGACAAAACGTGTTTGAAAGAAAGTGGGGTGGTCTATTCCAGGGATGATGACAGTAGTGTTCCTTGAAGGGTCTGAGTGAAGCTAGCTGTTCTTTCCTTTCTGGAGACTGAGATTTCATGAGACATGTTAGATAGAGACCACTCCTAGAGATCAAGCAGCCATTGGAATCATTTTCCCGGGGAAGTGATGGAATCTCCAATGTTGGACATGTTTAACATTCAACTGGAGAGGGTTTGGGGCTATCCTGTCTAAACTGTGCTTTTAACAAGAAAGGTTGGACCAAATGAGCCTTGAGGTAATATCCAATCTGGTATTCTGTGATTTTATGATACCTGCCAAGGCTTTTCTGCATCTCTGCAAGGTGGAAAAACTGATACTTAGGAGTATCAATTCACCTATTCCAGTGTCTGATTTTCTTAATGTGCTGCAGCCAGTCCTCTCTGTTTCTATGGGCAAAGCCCAACCATTTCTTTTCGTAGCTTCTGACAGAGACTTCTTCTTGAAGAGCCACAGTATATGGTATGGGCCAACTTCTCATTCCTGCCTATGTTCCCATGGATACAGCTCCTGTGCAAAGTTCTAAGATCTCACTATATTAGACAGGTTTGCTTTACAAGTGCATGGAAGTACTGCACTGCAGTGGATTTCAAAATGTGTCCACTGAGAAAAATATTACTTATGAAATACATGTTCTTCTAAAAAAAATAAAAGAGAGGGAGAAGGACACTTCACCTGTGTGCTTTGGTTTTGTTTTGTTTGTTTTTTTTCCTAATACATTGGCAAAGAAATCTTCGACCCCTCTTCTGTAGAGTAGATTTTTAATTTTTTTTTTTCAATATGAAAGTTTATTGTTCCATAATCTTAATTCAGCTTCAGGAAATCAGTCTATTTCAGAGTCTGAAAAATCCACTTAACAGCACTGATACCACTTTCCTTTCAAAGAATGCAGAGTGCTGCAGTGTACTGCATCTGGAAAAAGAAAAAAGTTATCGCTACTAATTTCTACTCCATTTTACATTTATTGGAATTGCCTCCTGGCTTGTGTTGTTTTGCTGAAGATGCTTGTCAGTAATAGGCACTTTGCTAATCATTGTTAGCCGCTGCTCAGTGCAGAGGGGTATTTTCAGTAGTTGCAGAAACAGCACTGTAAACTCGCTGGCAGTGGCAGTAGATGTGGTGTAGGACAGACCCACACCTGTTTTACGTCAGAGATTTTCTAGCAATAGTACAAAAGCAGCAGATATGCCATAATGATATTAAAACCAAGAGCAATAATCTTTCCCTCTTTCAGCAAGGGCTGCCAGGAAGCTATCAGCTAACCCTATTTCAGCACTTGTTACAGAGAGAATAAGTCAGGAGATCCCACTGCTGACCATCATTTCTAGCTGTGCGTTGTTCCTAGATTTCAGACAGCCTCCTGGTATCCAAAGCCAGCTGTGTTTAACATTCCTGCTGCTTCTCCTAGCAGCTTTTGCAAGCAACAGCTGAGTGAAGTTAGCAGGGCTGGGTCAGGGCAGGTTGAACAGTGAAGTTATGGTTTCGTTGGGTGCAGTAATTATCCATGTGTCATGGGTTTGCTCTGGGCCAAGTTGCTCTCACACCCCCCACACAATTGCTTTAAGTTGAGAGAAGGTTTATGCAGGCAAAAGAGACCTGATTGGGGAGAATAATATTAGGATTTATTACTAGCAAGATCAAAACTAAAGAACTATGTATATTACAATTCTAATCAGGCAAAAGTACTATGTATTGACAGAAATACTCCTCCCCTCGTTGTATCAGTTCAGTGCCACGCCTGCCCCCAGCCCAGGGGAGGAGGGGGGCCCTGGCCACTTGGGGTCTGTGGCCTTTCCTGCATGGCTACCAATTTCAACTGTGCAACAACCTTCTCTTCTGTTTTCTTAAATATGTAATTAGCAAAGGCGTTACTAAAACTTTTGATTGGCTTTTTCTCTGGAAATCCACCTGGACAAAACCATTTTCAGCCCCAGGGGATTGCTGGTGGGCAAACCCATGACACCATGATACCTTCACGAGCATTTATCTGAAATGTTGATGTGGAGCATGAATATCACTGATATCCAGAGTCATGTTCCTTATGGGCTCTGTGCTTTTTCTTCTGATGAGGGACGTGATGCCCTTTCTTTATGAGTTAGCAGGGGTAACTCAAGAGTATGAACTCTTTCTTCCACACTCTCAGAGTTCTTCCTGGCATCTCTTGACTAGGATTGCCCAGAAGAGCTGCAGATGCAGGCATAGTTTAACTTTTTCTGAATTGAAATTCTCTTACACTGGCTTCCTATACTGATCGTACTTTCTCAGAATCTTAAGGCTAGCAGGGACAGGATAGGGCACAAAAGCCAAAGACACGTGCCCATCTTTTTCCAGCAGTGGCTGCTCCTTCTGGATCTCCTGGCAGACAAGTTAACATGATCAGTCTCAATTCACAGCTAGCTGGTTAGCAGAAACCTTTTAAATTAGTGTTTTGATTTAATCCAGCTGATTTTGCATGTATTACATTGGACTAGCTCTTGCAAAGCACTCTACCAGAGGGTCAGAGGGGAGTGATGCTGAGTAGTGTGGAAACTGTGACCCCTTGCCCAAGCCGTATCTCACTTATATGGGGGGATTTGAACCCTTTTACCAGGAAAGCAAAAGCTTTTATAGCCAGGGCTTGAGAATATGGTTAGCATGGCAGTAACCATACCATATGTTGCCTCTCTGTTTTTGCAAAGCTAGTGTTTAAGTATTGTTCCAGAATTTACCAGAGTGTTTTGCATCCCTGGGATAAAATTGTCCTCTTTCTTAACTGGTAAGAAAAAAATATGTACAGCTCAAGCTATCAGACTTCACTGTTTAATTTAATTTTCTTTTTCTGTGAATGTTCAATGAAAACCACAACTTCTCTGCTTCCCTAGGGATTAGTAAAGAACAGTATTTTTTTCAGGTCAGAGGTTGTTAGATCTATCTAATATCCCCCTGCTCATAGCAGATAGGAATTGAAGGCTAGACTGTTGATCCAGGGATCCTTTTCTCTTGGGATTCAGGTATCACTCCTATCATCAGGGAATAGGCATTGTAGATTGGGTTTATTTTTGTAGTTAGTACCTATTGGATTCTTTTAAATTTTTCTCCTATACTCTGATTTATCACATAGATCTGAAAGTTATTTATATCTATATCTCTCTATATATAAATGCGGTGTGTATGTATTATTTTTATTATTTTTATAATTTTTATGCCAAGAAATCAGGTGGGGCTGTTCTCTGGGTTACATGATGTGGAAAGTGTTTGTCCTGGAACTAGCTCATTGTGGCTTTTAATTTGCCTGTTTATCTTGGAGGTCTTTTCCAGCCTTGATGAATTTATGATCCTATACATGTATATGTAGTGGTTTTGAAGAAGATCCTGAGATGCTTTGTGGGGCTCAGATTATTAAGAGGGGTTTTGTTTGTCTGCCTCATTCTGCTCTTCTCAAGGATCTATGAGGGGAAAGGTTTCTAAAGGAAGAACAACTGTGTGGATGAATACAGTCATGTAAGATGTAGTTTTTGTAGTCTTAAAAGGCAGCTTATGCTATAGCAAAGCCTGTTTACACCGAATCCTGCCCTACCTGGTGGTACCACCCAAGGTGGTATTTCACCATGCCTGGGCACCAGCAGAGGTCCTGGCTTCTATCTGGGTGAGAAAGGGAAAAGGAAATCCAAAGCCCTGAATTTATGGCACATCTTCAAGGGGGTGGAGAAGGGCTCCCTGAGCCACAGGGAGTAGTTGCCTCTCCTGTTTCAGTCCCTGCGTGGCCCATAGCTCAGCGGGCAAGCTGCTCCTCTCTGCACATTCCCAGGAGCTGCACAGAGGTGGGAGCCACTGCCATGGTTGCAGCAGTGCCAAGTAATGGCAGAGGTCTTTGGAAAAGGGATTCAGCTGCTTTTGTTGCTGAGGTCCAACCACCCCAATCTAGACTGTTATCTTGATAAACTGCATTACTAGAAGAAAGGTAAAAATCCTTCACAGAGGGTAGAACCCAGTATACAGTGAGCTCAGTATACTTGATCTTGGATGAGCTTAATTAAAGTTTATGCTGTCTCTGTGGAAAGATCACTAGTGCCTTTCCTGTGTCCCAGTGTCTCTCTCCATTATGAAGTTTTGCACTTAAACTCAGTGGACAGAGACTTGCCGGTGTTTGAGGTGAGAAATCTCTGGGAGAGGGTTTGTCTCATGTGTTCTTAGGATGAGGCTTAAAATTGTCCAAACTTTAACATCTTCTACAAAATACTTAAATAAGAATTTATTTGCACAGCTTTCAGTGGCTTTCATTACAACAAGAAATGGGGGTTTGTTTTTGTTGTAACTCGAAGCTTAAAGTTTATTGAGTGTCTGGTATGAAAGGTCAGTTCCTGTTTTAGAAGGTTCTTTTGGTCACTTTTAAAGCAGGCAGCTTGAGATGTTGCCAGAAGATAAATGACACCATGAGTGGAAAATCCAATAGAATTTTAAGCAAATATACGTATCTATATAATATATATAAACATATATATTATATATGCATGTGTATATATGTATGTATTTGCACTGCTTAGTCTTGTGGGATGTTTTAGTCGTGGTGCTCTGTGTCTGGAAGTAGTGCCAATTGTGCTCTTCCACCCGATGGTTTGGATTGCTCCTGTGAACCTGATAAGATAAAAAAACCCAAACCTTTAATTAATCTTACTAAGCACAAGACATGGTCCTGTAGGCATACTGAAGTTGTAGCCTCCCTGAAGTCAACCACAGTTTTGCTATAGAAAGACTAAAAAAAAACAACTGCCTAGTCATAAACATGAGTAAAATGTATTTAGCTGAAAATCCAAGGAGGGGCCAGTGCTTTGTAAGAAATCATGGGCTTTCCTTTCCCTGAGTTTAACATTGGTCTGTGTTCCTTTCAGCAGAAGCAGGAGCATTAAACCCTGCCTGAAGAAAGCCTCAAATCTGGTTGTGGTGGGTTTGGTTTTTCTTTTTTTTTTTTTTTTTTTTTTTTTTTTTTTTTTTTTTTTTTTTTTTTTTTTTTTTTTTTTTTTTTTTTTTTTTTTTTTTTTTTTTTTTTTTTTTTTTTTTTTTTTTTTTTTTTTTGTGAGAAACCTTCCTGTGGTGTTTCATCAAAACCAGACACACTGAGCACAGCAGGGAGGAAGAGTGAGAAGCATTTCAGCTGCCTTCATTGCAGGCTCTGAGGGCGAGCAGGGGACCTTCTCTTCACTGTAACCCCCCACCCAGTCAGGCTGCAGGCTATGCCGAGCCCGGCGCATTCCCAGCCAGCTGCACTTTCGCAGCCTGTGTTTGGGAGGAGGCCACAAAACTTGCACTTGACTTTTGGCCATAACAATCTGCAGACACAGTGATTTCCACTGAGCAAGGGAAAAGGAGGAGTGAACTAAAAAGCTGCTCTATAAAGTAGCATGACACCTCTTAAAGCCTTACAAGTGAACTGCTAAGCTTTCCTTTTAAAAACAGGATATATATATTAAATAAGCCTGTTTCAATATCCCAGTGCAGTAGGAAATAGATTATGCCTCTGTATTTCAGCATCGTTCCTAGGTTACAAGGTATTTATGATGTCGTAAGGTTTTTCCAGGAAAATATCCTAATGCACACTGTGTTTGAGTTTCTGAAAGAGAAAGACCAAAACCCCCAAACCTGTGTGTGTTTGCAAAAGGCATTTCCTGGGGTTTCAGATTTGGCTTTGGTTGTTGGAGGTTGTACGTTGAGCTGAGTTTTGTTAATTCCAGGAAAACGCCCAATGCCAAGCTCATTATTATTGTTATTACTTAATGTTATTCTTTATACTTTAAAATTACTCCCAGTGAAGGACAGAAGAGCAGGAGGGCACGGTAAGACTGGATTTTATTGATTGCATTTCCTCATCCAGTTTGGTTTTAATTGTGAGTTTGTTTGTTTTTTTTTTCAATTATTTGTGAGGTTTTCAATGACACTTGAATTTATTTTCTGAATTTGTCATGAATTTAAGCATTTCATTATAACACTGAGATCAGGTAGCTGTGTTGCAATTGAATACACCAGTATTCATTGTCATCGAAGCCTTATACACAAAAGGTTGTCTTACAGTATATGTGGGCATATATTATCCATGCTTTCAGAAGTGCCACTTAACTTTTGTTTCTGCTTTTGATTTTTGGTGTTTTGAAGATATGTTTTTGTTATAGAATAAAATGCATATAACTGTATTGGGCTTGTGTGGCAAGGTTTTGGTCATAGGTGGGGCTATAGGAGTGGCTTCTGTGAGAAACTGCTAGAAACTTCCCCCATTGTCTCACAGAGCCAATGCCAGCCTGCTCCAAGACAGATCCACCGCTGGCCAAGGCTGAGCCAGTCGGAGGTGGTAGTAACACCTCTGTGTTACTGTATTTAAGAAAGAAAACAAGTTATTGTGCAAATGTAATTGTGGCCAGAGAAGAGAGTTGTGAGAATATGTGAGGGAAACAACTATGCAGACATCAAGGGCAGCAAAGAAGGGAGGGGAGGTGGTGATCCAGGCAGCAGAGCCGAGATTCCCCTGCAGCCCATGATGAAGAACATGGTGAAGCAGGTTGTCTCCTGCAGCCCGTGGAGGTCCAGGGGGGTGCAAAGATCCACTTCTAGCCCATGTCAGAGGTGGTGGATGCCCAAAAGAAGGCTGTGAACCCATGGGAAGCCCATGCTGGCGCAGGCTCCTGGCAGGCACTTTCAGACTCGTGGAGAAAGGAGCTCACACTAGAGCACGTTTCCTGGTGGGACTTGTGACCCTGTTGGGGACCTACATTGGAGCAACCTGTTCTTGAAGGAAGGGACCCCCATGGAAGGGGCCCAGAAATGGACAGAGTACTTGAAGTGCAGCCTCACCAGTGCTGAGCACAGGCAGACAATCACTTTCCTGGTCCTGCTGGATGCACTACTGCTCATATAAACCAGGATGTTGTTGGCCTTCTTGGCCACTGACACACTGCTGGCTCACGTTCAGCTGGCTGTCAACCAGCACCCCCAGGTCCTTTTCCCTGGTCTGAACCTCACCTTGCTACAGCCCACTTTCAGAGAGTTGTAGAGAGCAGTAAGGTCTCTCCTGAGCCTCCTTTTCTCCAGGCTAAACAATTAAGCTCTCTCAACTGCCCCTTATATGACTTATTGTCTAGACTCTTCACCAGCATTGCTACACTTCTCTGGATGTGCTCCAGCACCTCAAAGGCACTTGTGTCTTAATAGGAGTTATGAGCCTGATTCTTTAGTGAGGATTATAAAGGACAGGTGAAAACTGAATCGTTGGAATGGCTTTTGTTTAGTTTTATAAAACATTAATTCATACAGGCTTAGAAAGCTAGTAATTTCTTGATGATAAAAGACAATAATTATATTAAGCTGTTCAGTCAGTAACTTGAGTTTGCAAAACTTTCTTATATTCCAAGTTTGATGCTTCCCTTTTTTATACTGTTAATAGTTTTTTTTTTTATTGTGGAGTGTTAGTAACTGCCCCATCCTACAGGCAGGCAGCACTTTTGTTCTCACTTTTCTTGGTTTTCTAAAGAGGAGAAGTGACACAGTGAACAAGAAGAGCCACTTTCGAGAGACAAATTATGATAATACAACCATAAAATAGGCAACTGTTCTGTTCTTGGGGGATGCTATCAGTTTATCCCAAACAAAGAGCTCTATGTGACTTAGTCATATGGCCCACTGTATCCACATTTAAATGGTATTCCTTTTGTTATTAATAACACCCAGGTTGTGCACCCAGTGGATGAGTGTTGTTGTGTGGGTGTTTGGAAGTCTGGCCTTTAAGCTCCTGCTCTGCAGAGTATGTGTAGCTGTACATTAATACATGTGGAAAAGGGTCATAGAGTCAGACCTAGCCAAACAGCATAGTTGAAACGTGGCCAACCTCCCAGTCAGTGAGGGTCAGCTGACCTAACAGCTCAAAGGGGACTGTGTATCTTGGGGATGTTCCCTGAATTATTTCCTGTATGTTGAAAAAATTAATTTCAGCCATTCTCAGCAAGCAGGGAAAAGAAAGATTTAGCTGGTGTAGTACAGTGAAAGTCAATAAAGCCTAATTAGTCCATTAAAATGAGAACTAGTGTGTCAGCAAAGGAGGTGGAACTTCTCAGAGTGGCACCAGATATCCCTTATTCCTTATGGTTTCATCCTCTTCCCTGCAGGTCCCTTAAAAGATGAGAGAAGCTTTGTTGATTGGTTCTGAAACTTGTTTGGGGGCTTAATCACTTGAGCTGGGTGAACAATTTCTGCTGCCTCTTCAGTTTCTGAGGTGCTGTGCTCTAGAAATTTGCTGCACTAGATTTTCATCAGTTGAGACAGATGTTTATGAGAGAGTCTGTTGGGAATATCCAGTAAATAGAAAAGTTTTTGTCTTTTTTGCTCACGCTTTTTTGCTCAAAGATTTGCTGTGTTGACTGGGATCAGTGAGCTCACGATCTGTAAATAATTTCCACTGAGGAAGGAGAGGGAAGAGGCAAGAGGCTTTTAAATAATTATATAGAAAGAGTTGTTTTCACAAAATAAGGAGCAAATCCAAGATGTTTGAAGCCTGACTTGTTGGGTTTGGGGGTGGGGTATGCCTACAGTATTTGCTAATGAGGTCACGGAATAAGACAGGAAATTTCTTCCTAAAGCCAAAGAAAACTTTTTTTTTCCTCTCTAGTTCTCTTCATGAGAGTACTGTTGAGGTTCCCCAATGCCCTTCAAATTTATTTTCTGATAATGAATCAGAAGATCGATTCATTAGCAGAATACAGAATGCCCCACTGCCTTGCATCTTCATATGCACATTTGGCTGTGTGCACATCAGCATACTCAGATATGGGGTTTTGCTCGCTCGTTAAGCACTGGGATGACAAGGGTCTTTGCTGGTTAAACAGCATTTTGCAGAATTTATGATGTGTAATATTCATGTTTGCTGATTTGGTTTGTTAGGGGAATATCTACGTGTTGGAAAGTAAAGGAAAACTTTCAGTCCCTGCGACACTTTTAAAACAGACCTATGTGATGCACACACAAAATCTTTTTATTTCATTGTACAATTTGATTGGATATCCAATATTCTTCAATCATTGCATTCAGGACGTTAGACAGATGCTAGTTTCATGACAATGTCTAGCTGAGCAAGTCTATATTGAGTCTATAACTCCCTCTCTAAAATCTAGGAACAGCAGGTAATGAATAACAATAATTTTCACATTATAGTTGCTATTGATGCTGCTTTATCATTGACTTGGTTTTCGTATTATTCACACTGTTACTTCACATTCCACCTGTGTTTGGAAATTATTTACAGCAGAGGAAATGTGTGAAGCTCAAGATCCAGAACAGTTACGTTTAAAGAGTAAACCCATTTTAATTTCTTTCCATCATGAGCATCTCTTCCCTCCTTATGAGTGATTCCATTACATACTTTGCTTGGCTAGGGGAGAACTATACAGAAGAGTTTCTGAACACAAGGTTGTGTTTCCAAAAAATGGACTAAAACTCATGGGATTTTCACTTTGAGAGCAGAAACTCCCTGAAATGCACGTGAGAGTTTTCCCTGGACCCGTCGTTGCTTTTAAAGCTTTGGCCACCTTTGCCGATCACTGCAGTCCATCTAATCAGGATTATTTTTTTCCCCAGCTTGGAATGCACACTCATAGCTCATGAGAGGCCTTGTAGCCTTCCCAGGTGGCCTGATGCCACCACTGTGTGTCACAACCGCTGCCTGGGAAGCTGGCCTCAGAGAAGCAGCACATCCTGACACTGTGCACAGTTCTCCTTGTCTGATCCCTGGTTGTGCAGTGCTGAGAAAGTTGGGTGCTCATGGCAGTGGGTGTTTGAATGCTTCTGTGCATTGGGAACTCCTGGAACAGATGAGAAGAAGATGGAACACTGGGCCCCAAAACTGCAGGGTCATTTGGTGAGATACTGAGATTTCCAGATTTGAGTTGATGATGCCTTTGGCTGTGGGCTGACAGATTTGGTGAAGGTCTGTGCCTGGCAAGGTCTTGCCCAGAAACATGGAGGAAATACTGTCTGCTCAGCTAGTAGAGTACTGAAACAGAAGAGGCATCAGACTGCTAATTATCTGAAGAGAAATGAGGCCCGAAAGACTTTTGAGAATGATAATCAGAGCAATTTTTAAGAGTTATCTGAAGTAGGCCAGACCCATCATTTCGGTCTTTTCTGATGATTTTTATTTGAATTATTGCCCAGTGCCAGTCAGTTTCCAGTCAGTAATACCACTAATCCTCTTTGTGTTGTGGCAGTTTTAAAATATCCAACAAAGCAGCATTTTGGAGGGAAGTGTGGTATCTGTGGAATTTTGTGTTAAAAAAAAAAACCAAGCTGTATGCACATGAGGGGGCCTCCAAGATTAAACTGTTTTGAGCTGTACTTGCTCTCAGCCATAGGGAGACTCAGTCTTAGCCAGACCTTTTTACTTTAAAAAATCCCTAACCTTGTATGAGTTCAGGCATCCCTAATTGCACTTCACATGTTGCTGTGGAAAGAAAGTACATAAGTACATTCAGGAGGTAGCTGTTAAATTACTGGCACATCTTCGTATCCTTGAAGCCTCAGTGAAGGCCTTTAGAGAATTGTGAGAGAGGGAGAGATAAGTGTAGAAGCAAAATAGAAATTCTGCCCTCTAGACTTTAGGGAAACGCCCAACTTTTTGATAGCACAACTTAACGGCTTAGAACAAGATTCTGAAGAGTGATTGGAAGAGGCCATTTCAAACATCATCAGAGAAGTTGGACTTTATTTTAGGTTCCTGACATTGGAGATGTTTGTGTTACCCAGCTTTGCTAGCTAACTGTATAGGAAGCAGATTACCAGCTGTGAACAGACATATGTTCAATGATATCTCCCAAAAGTAAGAAGCTCTTAAATGGCAGGTCCATTCTATATAATTGTCCTGTTGTGTGGAACAAAACATCCAGATGTTCATCTAGACTGTCACTTGGGAAAGTGTCCCTACTCATGAAAAGTTCAAGGTGGAATTACTATGTGTTTTAAGTCAGGATCTATGATGACAATAAAATACTGTACAAATTTAGCGAATTTTCTGAGTACTCAATGTAAGCCTCTACCTTTGGAGCAGGCCAGAAAATTTCCAAATAACTAATGGGGGAAGTTAGATATAAAGTCTATATGCTGGAGAGGATATAGTAGGTAAATGCATAATACCCAACTTTTGAGGGTTAGTGAAGCATTAAGTGGACTGTGCAAGTAGCCCTCTTTTATGATATTTTCTTAGCATATTTGTTTTAGGACTTGGGTGAGGATACTGTTCATGATCCCCTGTGATGTCAACTGCAATGGCTCAGATATCATGGACCAGGAAAGCTAGTAACAACACAAAAAGCAATAATAAGTGTGTGCTCTTAGAAGAAATGCAGGATTTCCCAGTATTCGCTCTGGTTGTTCTGCTTTTGTGTCCTTTGGAAAACGTGAAGTATTACAAAAAGCCTGAACAAGTTAAGTAAATTCTCAACATCTTCAAAACAAAACTATTCTGCCAACATATTATCAAGGCTTCCAGGACATTTTCTCATCAGTTCCAAAATATATGTGCTAGTAGCCAAGATTTGCAAGGGAGATTTTTTTTTTCAGTCTAAACAACAAAGTTTAATTTGAATTTAGAGAAGAAAAGTATAAATTGCTTAGATTTGGCAGTTAACCTAGGTCAAAGTAGACAATACTTTAAAAATCTTCTGAAAATGCTTGTTTCAGGAGGAGAGGGGACAGATGGCAGCTGCCCTTTGAGCAGGTTCTGATAAGGGGGTTTGTGCTCCAGCTACCTTTGTACCATGAGAACACTGGACCATCAAATACTATTAAGGGAAGACAGGCTTTTTAAACAAAATACATGCATTGAAAGACTTACTTGGTATGACCTGTTCTAGTTCTGACAAGCTGTTTTCTTACTGTTAGCATCTCTGATGTGGCCTGAAAGATGTGTGGTTCTCTTGCAGTTCAGTCATGATCTTTGTTATAGAAAATCAGCAAAATCTGAAGTAGTTTAGCTAGGTGAAGCCAGCAAAAGCATTCTGCCTGTGAATTATTCCAGAGTAAGATAACTACTATAATCCAGCATCCCCCCTATGTTTTTAAAATGCTTTATTCATGTTGAAATGCTTTGTTTTAAGCATTCAGCTTGATCTATCTTGTTTACCTGTCTTAAAAATTTTAATCTGTGAGAACCTTTCTTTCTTTTGATGGGTATCTGAGTTGTTTTGGGCAGTAAGGACTTGACTGCATGTAGTGTGTAGGTTAAGAACAAGAACATGAGATGGCAGTGGCCCCAGGCACATCCCATGTTGTCAGCCTGTAGTCAGATGTACTCTGAGCTCCCATGTTCAGCAGCTGCCCCACCTCTGCAGACAGGTGCTGGCTAAAGATGCCCGTGGAGGAGACAGCTGGTGTCCCCCACTGCAGACTGCACCAGCAGTGAGATGGGAAGAACATGAGCTGAAATTTCTCCTCTCTCAAGTTTTAAATTTAGCAAATTGCAGCATTCCCAGGTCACTGCTTCTAAGCACTATATTAATATGATCATTACCAGCTTCCTGCACTACTTAGTTGAAACCACATATTTAAACTTCAAAACACTTATGTCCAGAAGTAAGGCCAATTCGATGCACCCCTGCCCATTCCCCCATCACATACCCCAGGGGTTTTGTTTTTATGTTTGACAGTATTACACTGCAGCATCTGAATTGTTGTTTCCCCATGTGCTCCTTATAATGGAGTTAGAACTTGACTGCTTCATTGCTAATGCTATAATTATCAGGAACTTTTCTTTCTGTGATAAAGGACTTTGAGAAACAGACAATGAGTCAGCCTGAGCTTCATATTTCTCATAACCAGGTCAGTATTTGTTATGCAGTAATAATACAGCTATCTGACTATTTATCTGGCTATTTGTCTGATTGACTAAGAGTATGAAGTGCTGTGAAATGTTTCAGAAAGAAAACGAAGTTTTCCAGATAAACCTTCACAGTGTCTTGTTGGAGGGGAAACTTCCAAACACTTTTGCTATGTTTTCTATGTGAACTCATTGAAACTCATGCAGTAAGCTGAGTTCTCAGCTGGGTTGTGTTGTTAGAGAGAAACATCGCTCACAAAAAGCATTATTAACTAACATGAGCGAGAAGTAGCATCCACTATTTCTGTAAGCCCTGAGTTGCACTGCTCTTCCCTATTTGTAAGGTAAGACAGCACCTACCCTTCAGACTGCTGGAACAGTGTGAAAATTGAATTTATTTAGTGCTTACAGAGTGCTCACATGTTAGAGAGCTGGCCACCACAGGAAACCCCATGAAGAAATGATTTTCTGTCCCTCCAAAATAGCTCGCTGCAAATAAAACCTGAAGCCAAACAGTGAACAGCGAATGACAACCAAAATATTTACTCATTAATTTAGCTTCTCCATCCTAATCACAAAACAAGCCAAGGAGTCCATGGGAGAAGTTTTCTGGGTAGCCTGTGTAATTTATAAATGTATGGAAGGCTGAACTAGTGTGGTGCAGTCAAACTTATTTCTGCTGTTCTATGAGCATTGAACGATTTTACTTTGTATCATTACTGGAATCCTAGAAATCTCAAGTTGGAAGGGACCCATAAGATTCATTAAATCTAACTCGCTGCTCCTCACAGAACTCTCTAAAATTAAACCATATGACCAAGAGCACTGTCCAGGTATTCCTTGAGCTCTGACAGGTTTGGTGTCCTGACCACTTCCCTGGAGAGCCTGTTGCAATGACGAGCCACCCTTCCAGGGAAGAATCTTTTCCTGTTCTCCACTCTGAACTTCAGTAATGCTGTCTTAATGTTAATCACTAAACTGGATGGTATGTTAATGAAACCAGAAGGTTTTTCAAGTCAATCTTATTGCATCCACTAAGCTTTTCCAAGCAACAACAGCAAAACCAGCCAATGCTGTGTTATCTGTCATTCCTTTAACAGGAAATTATAAAATCACTGCCTGCCAACTGTCAGGGCTTCAAAGGCACCAGTGTGCAAAATGAAGGAGTGCTCTTCTTCAAGATGGGAATCCTTTCTGTTATCTCATTGTTTGACATCTCTGAAGGGATATGGCCTTGAGGAGAGGAGGCAGTCTCTTGAGCCTGTCTAGTCAGTCACCACCAGATGGCTTATGTAATTAGAAACTCCTCTTGGAAGAACATGGGCTGGGATTTGACGAAAGACATTTCATAGTTTGCCCCACTTAGCAAGGGAAGTTGAATAACCCAGAACCATGAATATTTCCAGAGGAAGCAGCTGTGAAATTTTTCATTCGGTTATGCAGCTCCTCAGTTTGTGTTCACTTGATCTCTTGCATAAAACTGAGAACCTCACAGATTGCTGAGAGGAAAAGGGAGTGAAGTGGATACTTTACCCATGAAGCACTTGTTTTTCTGTTTTGTGTTAAATGAAGGAGAAAATCTAATGCACTGTATGAGGATGGCAGCACCATACTACTGAAGTTAGATAATTCATTTGCTAAGTAGTACCAGCTTTTGTATTTCTGGAAATAGAAGCCTACTGAAGATTGCATGGAAACAAATCCAAAAAGAAGCTGAATGGGGAGTCCACTACTCTGACATTTTAGTAGTACTGCAGTAGTATCATTCCATTAGGCATTGACTTTTTCCTTACATTATTTTTGCTTCTCATGAAACCAGTGAAACACTGTCTGAGTCAGATAAGAATTCGGTCTATCATTTTCTAGAAGTGTGTGCCCTGATTTGGACCATGATTTTGGAGCTAAAAGAGACTTGTCTTTCAGAGTATCACAGAAAGCAGTTCAAAGATCAAGAATCTGAATGCTGTCAGGTGCCTAATTAGAATAATAAAAATGTCTGTGAAGCACTAATATTGTGCTTGGGTCAGAACGTGAAAGGCAGAGAGTCATTTCCTGGAGATGCTTATAACCCATGTTTATAGTTCAGGAAGCTACTTCCACTTGTGCTTGTTCCAGCTGAGAATGTTATCCCTGGGACTTGTAAACGTGTATTTAAAGCAGAACTCTTATTTTAAGTAATTTGGGTAATGTACAAAAGGAAACAGAGCCTGGGCTTTGCAAATTGCTGTAAATATTGAAAATAGGTCAAATAAATCATAAGTCTTGTTGCTAAGAGATTCTCAACTACATCTCTAGAATGAAGTTAATTTATGGATTCAGATATCTGAAATTTCAGTGTTTGTATTGTAGCTGCAGACCAGTATTGTAGTTCCAGTGATGATGTAGTCAACAGTAGGGCCTAGAAAGGTATCCAACACAGTCTAAATTAAACACCTGCATTTGGTCTGCTGAACAGTTTTCTACATCCTTTGGCTACAGTGGTAGCAGTGACATGTAGATCACATAACAATCACTTGCTGTGTAGGCACCTAAAAATGTACATCAGATTCTGGAGTTGAATCCCACTCCTAAAGTTTAGTGAGAGGAACTTGCCCACAGTGGCAGAGCATTAAACTGTTCCCCGATAATCTGGAGATGAGAATATGCTATCCTGGGGCCAGGCACTTATTTTATGGGGCAATTAAATATTGTCCATTCAGCAGAAGTATTTCTGTTTTAATTGAGTCACCAGTCAAGCAGGATAGAGCTGCTGTAACCACTGGCATTTGGATTTTTAACAGTATTCATAGTCAGTGTTTAGCATGAGGACAGGATCATCCCTCTGCTTTATCTATGCCACCATTGTCTCACTAAAGAAGGTTGGTATCCTTACCAACATGATTCATCTTGTGGACCAGAGCAGGAGATCAGGGCAGTGAGTGTCACCAGGATATTAAGTTTCTCACCAGGACATTAAGTTTCTCTCCTGCATCTGTGTGTGGCGTGGCTTGGTCACTGTCCCCTGACACAGTTCTCTTTTTATGGGATAGGTATCTGGAAAAACTGCCTCGTGAAACCTGCATTCTGGATTATTTGAAAGCTGTCTTTTAATCAGCAGAGTGAAGAACTAATGGTCTGAGTCATCCAAGTATTTGGGCTGATCCCCTGACTCTAATGTGTTTAGTCGTTCAGTATTTTCTCATGATCTCATGATCTATCCCTCAGAGCAAGGTTCTGATGGTTGTCTTCTTCCCACTGCTGGTCTGACTGAGGTGGAGTAAGGAAGTGCTACACAGTGCTACAGTGGGAAATGTTTAGTTTTCTACAATACTTCATCACAATGGTATTTCTTAGTAATCCTCTTTTTCTCCCCAAATCTATCATCTCATGTTCTTCTTTATTTTCTTACAGGAGGAGCTGGGCATTGCCTGTGAGTTGCTGGAATCAGATTTCCTCAAGTGCAGTGTGGGATTTCCTTTCATGAGATCAAATTCTAGGGTAATGTTGTGATATTTGCAATTTGCAGAGTAATAGTTCGTTCACTTCTGTCTCCAAGGAGTGACTGGAAATAAACTGCTCTATTAAATGTCTGTGACTGATAGTTTCTTTGGCTTTCTAACCCAGACATCCAAGCCTTTCACAGTTACAGATGGTAGCTGTCCTCTTTCCCAACATACAGAGCCAGTGACAGTGCCCCGTGTAGTGCAATAAAATACCTTTGAAAAATTATGCAAGAGTTTCAGCTGCGAAAAACTTGCATATTTCCTTTGTAGAAAATTAGAAAAGGACTCTCTGTCTTATTTATGTTGCCTGACTGTTTTTATTTTTGTCTTCTTTCACATTAAAGTGCAACTGAATTTATACAAATTACAATGAAAATGTACTAATGGCTTTTTCGTATTATGGTCTTCTGGTAGATTTTTTAAAGAGGATTTTGTTTGGTAATTTAAGATGCACTCTCTCGCGATGTTTAAAAATCCAGCTGGTTTCTTTCTGTCACTAAACTGAGCTGGATAAATGACCAACTCAGAAAGGTGAGAAAATAGGGAATAACTTTAGGATGACCCAAACAAAAAGTGTCTGAAATTTTTCAGAAAGTTTCGATTTCATGAGCTAATCCTTTCCATTTTAATTCATATATCCTTTGACCCAGCAGATAAGTTTTTGTTTTCTTTGTCTTATTGACTGTTTCATGCTCTTTTGAAACATCTAAAAATATTTTTAACAGAATAGAAAAAATAAATGCAATAGCAAAATATTATCTAGAATGTAAGACTGTAAGCCACTGAAATTAATATGAATTTGGATACTGTTTCACTTGGCCAAAACCATTTTGGAGTTAGGCAGAAAAGTTGTTACATGGAGAAGTTATTTATCAAAGTAAGTTCTCATTTCAGAATTAGCACGTGATTTCACCCATTATGATGGGTGTCCTGAATGCTGCTTTAGCTTGTGCCACTTGCTCCAAATCTCTGCAGGCCTGTGGTGGGAGTTTTATTCCCCTAAAAGATGTCTTCAACAGCAAACATTTAAGATTGGTAGTTTCAGGTAGCGATACCATTGTACGAGAAAACTCTTTCCCTGGCAATGATCTCCTCAAGAAATATCTTTGAATGAGAATTCTAGTAAAGGCCTTTTCTCAATGAAAGGAAAAACCAAACTTTAGTATTTGATGAGAGGCAAAATAACTAGGATTTAAAAGTTAATCTGCAGTAGAGGAAACTTTCTTACATGTATCAAAATATGCTACTTTTGTACAACTAGACCAGTAAAATATATGTTAAGTTTCAGAATAAATACATCTTGAAACAATATTCGGTATTTCTAACTACTACTTTTTCTTTGCACAGTATGAGTTCAGCGTGATCTTTGACACAAGCCACTTGTCTGGGCAGGAAGAAATGCTTACCTTCCTTGTCACTGCCCAAAGGTAAGGGGACCTTTGTATGTCTGGATGACTTGGATGTTCTTTATTGCATGAAGTGTGTATTATGTATGCTTGACAGTTGGGTCATATTAGTTGTAGGCATGCATAGATATAGTAAATTAGGTTAAATTACTCAGGCTAAATGCAGGGGGAGCATGTGTTGAAGCTTCCTGAAAAATGAGATAGGATCACTCATAGGTTTTCTTTGCCAGGCAATTGCATATCTGAAGAAGCAATCTATATTCTCTCATTTGAAAGCCCCTTGTGTTTCAGTGGCCATCTCTTTGGGCCCTGCATCAGTTGATGATCAGCACCACACAGAACCATTTGTTCTAACATTTGAATGAAATAAGCATGCTTGGATGCAAGCCAAAAAAGATAAATGCTTTAATCAGATGGCCAGGAATCTCACTGACAGGTTCCAAAGTTGCTTGTCTATTTTTTCCCTCTCTGGGTCTTCGGTGAGCTATGACAGATTGTGGAAAATAGGTGAATAGGGTATTTCCCCAAGGGCACTTGAAGCAGGCATTGAAGTAGGATGACTCCAAGTTTGCATCATAGGCATTTTATCTCAGGCATAGTCCTCCCCTACAGTAACAGCTGTAGGTGGGAACAGATCCTGCAGCATGTAGGATTGGTATGAAACACTGAAAGTAAGACCTTGCATCACTATGTCTTGCACATTAGGGAAGTTTTATTCTCCCTGAGGAGAAATGCATCCTGTGTTTAGATGACCCT
The DNA here is from genome assembly GCF_003031625.1 of Empidonax traillii. Lineage (NCBI taxonomy): Eukaryota > Metazoa > Chordata > Aves > Passeriformes > Tyrannidae > Empidonax > Empidonax traillii. The sequence continues at coordinate 868,752 of NW_020955934.1, forward strand.
GTGATGCATCTCAGTCAGACAGATACATCAGTATGTGCTAGGTGAATTCCAGCTGGTGCAAAGATGGGTTAGCAGTGCTTTAAATATGCCCAGCCGTTGTTTTCCAGCTATTTTCCCTGCCTTTGATAGCACAGGACTTTCCTATGTAACCTCACTCCTCATATTTCTGTACTGTGCCAGTGAGAAGGGTTAGTCAGTGCCTTTAGATGGAGCAAAGAAAGAAACAGTAATTTTTCTACATGCTCAGAGGTGTTAAGAGAAAGTTTCTTATTGCAGAAGGTTGAGCAGGGTGACAGTTATGTTTGGAAGGATTCAGCTGAACCTCCAAAGACAGCAGTGCAGGCCTCAGTGCTGATTACCCTCATTTTCTCTGTGACTTTGTGCAAATATCTCAATTCCCTTGCCGTCCAGTAAGTGTAACAAAATCTTTCTACCACAAGAGTTGCAGGAAGCCCTGAGGTAAAATCAGTGATAAAGAAATGGAGAGGAAATGCCTGTGCTGTGGCCAGACTGCAGTGAGTGAGGATATTGTTTCCACATAAAACTGGAGCTAGTCTGACAGAAATGGCTGGACACAGAGAAGCCATGTCACTCTGTTGTGGGAAAGCAAGTATTTCAAGTATTGCCATCCAAGTGGCCATTTAAGCCTGTGCCTTGAAGCTGCAAATTTGGCAGCAGCATCTGTAACAAGAGACTGGTTCAGTAGTGGGACAGATCAACTGGAGAAAGAACTTAGCATTGTATTACATTGCTTTTACACTATTTGTTAAAAAAAAAACAAAACAAAACAACAACAAAACAAAACCTCAAATCCTCTTTGCTTCCAGGTGAGAACTGTTTTTCTAGAGCTAGATTGACTGAGTTGTATTCTTCTTTTCTAACATTACCTTTACTCCATTAGAAACAGATCAAAACATATCCATGAACCCTATGTAGAATTCTACTTGTTATTCTGTTTGCCACCATGGTATATTAGTATTTCTATTTAATGAGAAATGTCTCCATTTTGGACTCTTCTGTAAGTCTATTCAAAGGAGGAGCTTTTATTAACTGATTTTTTTTTTCCCCAGGACTGAAAGTTTGTGGGTTTTGCTGTCTGGGCCATAATTTTCTTAGCAGACTTGGCCTGTGTGTTAGTTGCAGAAAGCTGATCTGTATCTATGCATGGATGTAGCCAGGAGGCTCTGTTTTTGTAATCTGAGCAATTCATAATCATGGTATCAGCTGGGATGTTACTGCCCTCAGTGATACTGTTCTCAAATAAAGATGATCCTATCTTTTGTTTTGCCAGTTTGATTTGTGAGTAAATCCAATGAACTGCAAGGCAAAAGTGATTCCAGAGTCATAGCTGAAGAAATGGGAAATATATGTAACCTGTCTTTTCAGATTGTTCTTCACCCACCAAGCAGACTCACCATCAGAATTAGAATAGTTCAGGTTTGCATGTTAGACATGCATTTCAGGAACCTTTCCCAGACTTCATATGTAAGTGTTCACAGTGAAACAAAGTGACTCATGAGAGATAATTGCTCACTTTTTTTGTTCTTTCTGCTTTTGACCAGCTGAGGCAACAGCCTTTGAAAATGTAAAGTAGAAGTGCTTTCATTTTGGCAGCGAAGTCCAGGAAGAGAGGGATGGAACTGCTGAGAGGTTATGGCTGGTTCAGTACAAGGGTCTCACCCAAAAAGCTGCTAGCAGTGGCCCCAAATTCATTCTGTAGTACAGTGCAGGTGCACTGAAAGCATTATTTCATTTACTGAGTCAAGACCCTCTCTGGGGGACCCTCACAAACTGACATGCAGTCAGACTGGGAGAAAATGAACACTTGCATTAATGTGTGAATGTCCTTGTTTCTCTCCACTGTATGATGGCTGCTGTAGCTTCCCTCAGGCATTTCAATTCACACCTTCTTCCAACATACTTTTTTTTGTTGTGAGCCTGATGTGTCACAACCACAGAAGAGAAGCCACAAAACACATGCTTTATGTGTGTACTCTCTCCAAGATTGGGTGAACAAATGTAACTCTTAAGACTTCTTAAGGAACTGACATCATTCAGATAGAGAGGCTCAGAGTACAAGGCAGAGAGGGGTAGCTGTGAAACTGTGTGATATATTGCAAAAGCTGTCAATTTGCAGAATGTTTATTTTTCCTTTCTGGCATAGTGGAAACCTAGAACGCACTGAATCTCTGCATGATAATATTTTAACCCTGTCGATACCTCTGATGCATGAAGTGGCTTCGTCCATCAATGGGTAAGTGTCAGTCACCAAAACAAACCCACTGCCACCGCTAATAACAACAACAACAATATCTGGGTGTCTTTCAGTGAAAAAATGAATTCTTCTCTTTGTTTACATGTAGCCAGCCTGTTGCTTTTCCTCGTTTCTCAGATTCTGAACATACAGAAAACCTCATTCAATATCTGGAAATTTTATTCATTCCAACACTGTACATCTTTCGCACTCATTTCTAATTAATGCTAATTAGTTACCATCACATTTATAGTAGGTATTTTAGTGTCATGTTTGACTTCAAGTGATTCTGTATATCTGATGGACCTTAAAATAAAATAAATAAAGAACAAGTAAACCAAATCTTGTTCCTTAGGGCATGTCTTGAAGGAAATGGCAAAGGTTAGGGTCAAATGTTCTGGGATTTCAAGGAGCTTGGTGAAGGCTGTTTGCCTTTCTGTTTAATATCACAAACAAATTTGCTTTTGCTTCTGTTCATTTTCCCACTCCCTGTACTCCCTAGTCTGCAAGGCTGTGAACTGGGGAGCATCACTCACCCTTTGACTGAAATACATGTACAAACAGCTGTTGTGTCCTTTCCCCGAGGCTGCACATGGACGAGTTCCTGCCTTTGTAGTTCCCTTCCACTTGGCATCTAGCATAATCAGTACCTGAGCTGGCACTGGGGGACCTGGTCACTGAAGGTGAATTAGCATTCATGTAGGCCAAGAAAGCTGATATTAATTCCTAGATAAACTGGGGAAGCAAAACCTCATCAGCAATGTCCCCAGGAGGTCAGTGTCTGTTTTAGCCACCATCTATGAGACCCCCCAGGCTGTAGGTATTGTCTAAATATACCAGTGCTGGTTGGCACCAGTAGAAAGCAAATATTTCCTTGATCACTATGCTACATGTATAGGGAAAAAGCTAACTTTCACTGACATGGGATTTGACTGAAAAGGTGGGTAAACTCAGATTCATGGCCTAGACTGGGTTTTGTCACATGAAGTTGATTTCCATCTTGTTGCATGGAAATAAAATTCTTTTCAAAATCGATGAAAGGTATGCTTGAGCCTGCTCAGAGAAATGAGAAGCACTGTCTAACCTCACAAGATGGCAAAGGACAAAAAGCAAGGACAAAAATCTCCTCTATACTGAGAGTACAGTCTCAGCAGAATCTTCTGAAATTTTTGAATGTTTTCATTGTTACAGATTCTTCAGAAATTTAACTCTGTTTCCCTTGCTTCTTGATGCTTTGATATAGGTGGATTTTTGTTCAGATTTACAGATATGAATGCTTTCATTTGTATTGTTAGATCTCTGATTGTTACCTACAGAATACTTCATACCAAAAAATAATATAAATTGGGCTCTTTTCTTTGTCTTCAGAATGTACTTTTAAAAAGCACAAGGTCTCTGAATTTATAAGCCCCACCCAAATGACTATGTGGATTATTTTTTCTTTCTCATAGACAAGGTTTAGTTAATTCAAGTTCACAGAAAAGTCCAATTGCCAGAGAAAAGTTGAGTTTATTGGAGGGCACTACATCCCCAGGCATGGTAATATTAGCAATACTCCTTTTTTTGGAAATGTCTTTTTGAAGCTTATTCATCCTGTATGAATCTAGGGGAGCAAACTTCATTCCTGGTCATAAATAGCCCAGAAGGGCTTGTGCCACGTTTGGGAGAAGCCTTCTAGCACAACGCTGTCAATGGGAGGAGTAAATATATCTCTCACTGTTTCCCCTAGCAACCTCTGGCATAGGAGGCAGACAGGAAAAAAGGAAATGTACCTAAACAGGCTTAAAATCCTGTCTCAAAAAGCTCTGACTCCAAAGGACAACCTGAGAAGGAAGCAGAGTTTTAGTCAGTGATGAGGACCAAGGTTTGTTTGAAATTACACCAGGACCATTTCCAGACAGTGGAACAGCCTGAGATTAGAAGGATGCACAAAGAAAGCTTAAAGCACTCCTAGTCCTCTTCTGCAGGATTTCCAGGTACTGTGTTGTGCTTCCAAGTAATTTCTGATAAAATCCTACTGCGTTTTACTGTGTGATCAGATGATAAGAGTGGTTAAGGTAACTTGGCCTGTTCCACTGTAGTTGAAAGCAGGTTATACCCGCTCTATTCTATCCTTTAACCATCTTCTGATCGTAAAGGTAATAGAACTTAGATAATTAATTGTTTATTCCTGCATGCTATGAAAATGTACTTTAGTGAATATGTAACTGAAAGTTACATAATTCCTGTTAGTTACTGTTTCTTCGGATTGACTTCACAGTGCTGTGATTTCTTCTGTTACATAAGCTGTGGGACTTGCACAAATCATCCATGGCAGGGGGCCCTGGAGAAGAGGTTTTGTGATAGGAAAGGAGAAAAAGAGATAAGTAATGAAGTGTGCTTCAGTGATAGGATGTTAACCCAGGTCAGTTGAGATGCTGCTTGTGTAGTCTAGTGTTGCCAAGAGGAAATCAAATCAGGAACAATAGATTAATATAAAATAGTCCCATAGAGTTTTACATGGCTATAAAACAAGGGTGCAATTCAGCTGGACACAAATGTATTTAATTTTGGTAGCAAACTCAGCTTACTATATCTGTGTCTTGATTTTACAGAGAAGTCTTCCCTACTTCATTTTTCTACGGTGATTCTGTGGAAGCGTCCAACTTTGTTCAGCTGGAAAACCAAGAATGCCTTTTTCAGTCTCTCAACTTCACGCTGCAGGTAAAACTGCTTATTTTGTCTGCTTTCCTGCTTGGCAGCACATTCTGGTTTTGTGTCTTTTTTCTTCTGGGTGTGGTATGGATTTTTGATCGTGACTTTGAATCACAGTCATGGGCAGAATGAAAGCTCTGGACAATGTTTATCAGGAAGATCCACCTATTGAGTCATGAGATTCTGAAAGAACTCCCTTACTTTCTAAACTCCTTCTCACAGAAGAGTCTAGGTGCAGCTGGATCCAATCCCAGTCCCAGACTTGGTCAACAGTTTATGTGTAAAGATTATATAGGTGTAATTCAACCTTTATATGACATTGTCCCACAGGATTAAGGACAAAAAACCAAATACATTTACATGAAAACCATAAGTTATTTATTTAAACTGATGATAATGATTAGACTAAAATACTTTAGTCAGAATTGTTTACCACATAATATAGTTTTACTAATACTATTGTGCACTATTTATTAAATTAATAATTTCTAAGCTATCTTAATAATTATTAAGTAGAGGTTGATGATACTCACCCATACCAAGAACCATGGTCAAATCTCTTGCACTCAGCCTCAAGGAGTAACTCTGAGGGACATCCCCACTCAAGGGAGGAGTCTCTACACTCTCTCCTTGAAGGGGTATGTTAGAAGTCCCTACTGTTAAAAAGCAGAACTGGGTTTTTATAGTATAAAGTGATTGACTGTTGGTCATATGTTTGTAGGCTAGCTGTGTCAGCTATGCAGCCTTTGACTGAGCAGCTTTAGACGAGTTATCAGTCCTATCACTTGTTGGTTCCTTTATCAGAAACTTTGTCTGCCACATCCTCACTGGTACCAGTTTCTGTCAGGAAACACTGTTTGAATGTTTACCTTTGGGACTGATGACTCAGGCTGGTCTCAGCATTCTTCAACACCCAAAGCAACACGATCCACCTTCTCCATCCACCACTGGTAACTTCTGCAAATAGGCTAAAGTTGGAGCTGTTTTACCCCCAACAAGACAGAGCACCCTGCTAAAATGCTGTGCAACGCATTCTTGATTGGATTCCGTATTTACGGTGTGCAGGGATGGCATTTGTCCTTTATCTGAATATATTATAACAAGAATTGCAAACAGGGCATCTCACTTCCATAAGAATGAAGCCACTACCATTTGTTTCTCTCTTACCTTTCATTACATGCTGAGTGAAGAGCTCTAGTTACTCAAGTGACACATCTTGGAGGAAGTCACAGGTTAAAAGTGGAGAAGTAATTCTTTTTAGTGGCATGGTCTTTGAGCAGAGGAGTGGGCAGCCTTTATCCATGAGAACAAACACATGCCTGTGCAAGGGATGTGTTGGGACTTGCTAAATGCCCGAGTACGAAAATGTTTGTAGCGCTGCTGACAAGAGTACAGTACAGGCAAGAGATGATGACACTGAAGAGACAGATGTGAGAAGTGTTAATTAAATATCTCACAGCATCTCAGCATTAGTCAATTATTATCTATATATTACACTGCCAGTTAGATGAGTTCCTCACATGGCAAAATATATGGGTGATTTATTATCACCACAAACTCGTGCAATGTGTCCAAAATTAACTTGTGCTCTGTTTCGCTGATGTGACTGTATCTATTACAAGCCCTTCAAACTCTTTTTGACCACTAGATGGAACTAGAAAGTGATAAGTCATGCAGAGGTAGGCTCATTTACTGAGAAAAATAGTGTTTCACCTTTTTTCTCCCTTTCTGTTCTCCTAGGCATGAATGCCACTCCACTCATAATGAATAACACATGTCTGCCTCCACGGACAGATTGCGGTCCAGAGCAATTAAGCCCCCACTGTCATGCAGTGCCCTTAGCTATTTACTGAGAAGGAGTGAAAGCAGGATTTTAGGACATTAAAGCTTTTGTGAACCAGGCTATTAATTCTTGTGATTCTGATTTCATTCTTGAGAATTTATAGGTTTACCCCATCTTTCTCCCCTATAACCAGTTATTCATTGAAACCAGATAAAAAACAGAGGCATTGGTTTTTTAATTAGATTAATATTTTCAATAAAACAAAGTGATAAAGGGTAAGGGAGAGAGAATCCATGAGACTTTCTCTCATGGCAGAGCCACTATTTGTCCTACCCATCCTCTTGTCTTTCATGCACACACTTAGAAGTTTTTTTCCATATAGAAGTAGAAAATTATACTGGAACAAGTCACAGATGTGCTCTCCCATACTGTGCTAAGCCTCATAACTATGTGTGCCAGTGAGACAGGGTAGACTTTCATAATGGGCAAATCATTGTTTATATCTCTCTTTGCTTAATTATCTTAAATTATTTGCCTGGCATTTATTTAACTTCTCCAGATGGAGAAGAGTAATAGTTTCTTAACCAAGAAAAAGAGATGATTTACAAATATAGGGGGCATTATAGCAGTTTTTATAAGTGAAAAGCTATACTGGGTTCAATGTTCATGGAAAAAGATCCATATATGTATTTTTTAGTAACAAGACATGCAATGAAAATGCCTTTTCTGCAGTACTGTTGTATCTGATCTCAGAGAGATAATAAAGGTTTTCAAAATGTCTCACATGAAACGTTATGTTTATATTTCATGTAGCATTTATCATGCTCCACTGTAGTGGGATTTCTCACCCTGCCTGGAGCCTCAGTGCTTTTGTGACAATTTGGCATTGCAAACCGATTCTCTTTATCAGTCAGACATTTTTTCAAATATAAACAGTGTTTGAGGAATGAAAACATATTGTTTTTAGTATTTGTACTTTGCACAGTTAACAACTGATTGCTGCATCTTTTGACAGTAGTGGATAAATATTCTAATGGGCCTAATGTTTTTACTCTATGCACTTATATTTGTGGGTTTTTAGTGTAAGCATTTATATTTGTTTTGTTAGAAACAGCCAGGAAATATTTTTCCTAATAAAAAAAAGTAGTTACAAATGAAAACTTATTTTCATTGAAATTTTTCCGTGAATTACTTCTTTTCAGCAAAAAAATCATAAATTTTGGGACTTTCACTAGATACGTTTCATTGGTGGACAGGAAATTCTTTGAGTTTCTGTTAAAATTTTGGGGGAAGGGGATTGATAGAAAGCTAATATTTTTCACCAGGAGTTTAATTTAATTGCAAACTCCAGAACTTGAATGGAAATTGTTCACATGCACTTCCTGGCAAGTCACTCAGAAAACCCGCAGTCCAGCAATCACAATAATTGTTTGGCTTCTGCTTCCTTAGGAAAACGTATGGAGAATATAATGCAGTGGTTACCAGATGGAAATGAGAATGTTAACTGAGATGGTAATATTTCTTACGGCCTTCCAGATTATAGTACCAACACACTCAGGGTACTAGCGATGTCTCTGTATATAAGGTAGAAATCTTATGCTGTTTGTATTGATGACTGGTAATTATCCTGCAAAACTGCTTCTTATTTCATATATGAACTGTGCCTGAAGAATGTTAAGTAAGCTAATCCTTTAACTTCTTTCTGACGCATACAAAAGAAGTCATCATCTGAAGACATTGAAAAACCTTCAAATTACTTGAGTTTCTTCAAATTTACCTGTACTTCCAGCTGTGGTTCTACAGTCATTTCCCATTAATGAGAAGTCACATATGTAATTTTATTTGTATTCGTTTGTTCTCTTACAGGTTTACAATGCTGGACCAAGCACTCTCCCTGGAGCTTTTCTTGACATTTCATTTCCAAACCGCCTCTCTGCCACTGGAGATGAAATATTTCATATTCAGCAGATGATGGTGAGTATGTTATCATGTGTTCTGGGACCAGAGAGGCACTGGGAGCTATTGATGACTGAAACAACAGAAATCCACCTGTTGGTGGATGAATCAGTTGCTTTTTAGGATAATGAAAGGTTATTTGTATTTGTGGCAACATCGTAAGTAGCTGAGCTCCTCCAGCTGTTGACTGCTCTCCCTCACCTAGGGCAGAGGACTGATTCTGTGTTCCTGGTTTCCAACAATGCTATATGAAACTAGGTCAGGCTAACACTGAAGGAAATATGAAGAATGCTTCCACGAGTCACATCTCCAAAGAGGCTTGAGTCTTAATTAGTCCTCCCTGCCCGAGGTAAATGGTGTATGTAATATCAGTAGGATATGTTACCAAACTGACTCATGTTCCCTGATTTTTCTCTGTGGCTTTTTGCAAGAATACTAGCTATGTCTGAATACCTTATCATTATCTATTTTTCTATAGTCCATGTTATAATTTGCTCTTTTTGAAGTGGTCTTTTAGCAAATATAAGTAATAGAGAAAGTTACTCTTTCAACACAGTGTTTTTCAAAAGACGATTTTGTGTCAGCTACAAAAAAATTCAACATAAACTGTGGTAAAGAAGACACATTCTTAGATTTAATTTCTAATATTTATTTATTAATTTCGAAGCCTTTGTTAGACCACTAAAATACCATCATTTATACTGTGGTGGCCAAGAGAGGGAAACCTTACTACTGAGGTAAATTTAGTACTGAAGTTCAGAGTAATCAGCCTTAGTGACAATTGAAGAGAAGTATACTTTCTTGTTGTTAACTACTTTTCTAGCCTTTTGGCTTAAAAGTATTACCATTCCTGATATGTACATAACAGTGTCACTGAATATGTGTAGACATAGATCCAAAAGATCTTTCTAAGCAGGTTTCCAAGATTTTTCCTGTTGAGATGTGTGAAATAAATATAGATATGTCTTACAGATGGGCACTTAAGACAGAATAACAGAGAAACAAATTGGAATATTGTATGCAGTACTAGTGTATAGACTGAGTCAATTCTCCAGCTAGACTGAATTAATTCTCCAGCTTATGCCTCCTTTTCAATGGCATTGCCTTTTAATGTTTTATTTAGTCCAGCCTTATATGCAGAAGATCACCTTTCCTTTGACGTACTGCCTGTAAAAAGATGGTGACCCATTTCCTTGGCCCTTTTCTGGTTCCTGTGTGCTGTGGGAGGGGGCGCATTCACAGCAGCAGCAGAGAGGTGGGAGTCTTCTTAACAGATTTTGTCTCCCTAAATGTTGGCACCTCCTCTAAAGTCAGTCATTCTGTACATTCCTACATAGCCAAGAGAAAAGAATAGAAACCAGCCCATCTTACTTAGGGTGTGATAAATTCCTTCTTGGCATTACTTGTTTCTCTGTTTTGGCTCTTCCAGAAGTCTGAGCAAATTGTCTTAGTCAAGGCACTTGTTTTGTACATTTCAGTCAGAGGAGCTGTACACTACCCACCAACAGGGCAAGGACTAGTTTCCACAATAGATGTCATTATTTCTGCACAAGTTATCTGAAAAGGATGGGATGGACTATATGGGTTTGGATAGCTATTAGAAAGCAAGGGAAAACCCTTGAATCTTGTGCTTAGCTTGTTTTTCATTGCCACTGTGCATCTGATGGCTTACCAAAAGGAGGTCCAGCTGGGTGGTGTGGTCTCGAGCACTATGCACGTATGTTTGCAAATGCTTGCAGTGTTTATATTGCTTTTCCCAACAACAGGTTGCATTTCCCTGCACGTTGCTGGACTGAATTGTACATTGTAGAATGTCTCTGTAGAGTTTTAAACAGCTGTTGTGAGACCTCTCTGCATTGCAGGCTGAAGAGTGATAGGAGGCCAGTATGTTTTTATGAGAGCTGTTTGCCTGCTGCGCTAGCATTCACTGGGTCCTTCTGATTACTGATTTTGGGTATGTGGTCAGTAGAAGTCTACTTCATGACTTTCTAAACATCTCTTACATGTTAATAAATATTAGCCAAGCAAATCCTGTCTGGGGTAGTGGTTATCCCTGCTTTACAAATACATAATTGAAACAGCAAATGGTTTGCCTGAGGTCACACAGGAAATTTGTGTCAGAGCCGGGCACTGAACTTATGTATCCTAAGTCTTACTGTTGTAACAGAGAAAGCTTCCCACTCCTTTTCCTACTGCCTCTCTCCCACTGAGTTTTTATTGACTGAAAAGGGAACTAAAATCATGGAGCTTTTCAACGTCTCATAGACCAAATGTAATTAAACAAACAAACCCTAAAAGCAGATGAACTTTGGAAAATGGTTTAGAACAGCTGTTTTTCAGGAGAATTTTTGTAAGCATAGTCATTAAATATTTCAAGCTTTTCTGTATTTTCAACTTCCCAGAATCTAGATTGCAGTAAAGGTAATAAGGTAATAAAATCCTTTAAGACAGTTCAAGTGTTTCTGTAATTATGCTTTTATGCCCATAATTCAGGCATTCTAGCTGTCAGTGTTGACAGAACTTTCAGAATAGCTCTCATTAATACAGAGGATTAGGAATTGTCATTTATCTGTAACTGACACTGTTGATACAGCATTTGTGATTTGATTACATAATGTTTTTTGTTTTAAAGCTAACAATTATGTTGCTGTTTCTCTGACATACAATAAGACAGTGAAATTTATGGGTGAAAATGCATAATAAACCCACTCGAGTTTGTGTCCCAAATACACATATACCACACAAAATAGTTCCAGGAACCAATTCCTTCATATTGGGTTGAGTGATCTAGTCTTTCAGGCACAAAAATTCTAAGAGAAAGAGAGTCACATATGGCCCACTGGAACGGGCTGTATCTCTGCGAGGTGTTAGTAGGAATTATTATCTTGCTGGCCTTAGAGGAAATAACAGCCCTCATGCTTCCTCTGTTCTGGATTTTTAGCTTTATTGCAGAAACTGTTTTAAAATTTTCATCCAGATAAATTTAGGTCACAGATTCAGAAATTTGGAGTTCTGCCTTAGAGATATTCAAATGTGGTTCAGGGGGTATTGGGAGTTTCTGCATCGCTTCTCCCAACAAAGCTCCAATATATAAAGGGAATGAGTCAATAGTAAAAACCAGAAGTAAGCAAGAAGATGGATAACTGAAAGAAAACTGGAAGAAAAAAGTACAAATGAAGTTCCTCCCTATTAGAAATTTTTAATGAAAAGGAAATTATGGAAATATTCAAGTAATTTTAACTAAAGAATTTTTCACCATTAACATTGGGTTTATATAGTAAGTACTCTAATTCTGCAGTGGTAAATTATATTTTGGAAGCAGATAAGACAAATTGATACTAGTTTGCTTTTATGTATGTTTGTATTTGCTTTCTTACAGAGGTGTCAAACCAGCTTAAAAACATAAATTAAATAACTCCGTTTGTTAGTAAAAGTCTTGTAATAGAATAGTATAGGTGATGACACAGAAGAGCTTCACCCCAGCCGAGAAGTTAGTCTTAACACAAATGTATGTTTTCCACTCTTCAAGCCATTGACTATCTATTCTTCCACAAAAGAAAACAGATCAGTGGTTTCCTTTGCTATCCAGCTCGTTTGGATGGCTAAGGGGACATGACTTGCCAAGGAGCTGCTTTCTGGGACCTCCAAGAAGATTTTCACAATGGGAGTTCCTACCAAAATAACCAGGGTATTTCCTGAAGCTGTTCATAAATTAGCAATGTGTCCAGGATTACTCTGGTGCTGGCTTTATGGAACTGGATCAGACTGTTGCCTTCCTGCTTTTTTTTTATTTGCACTGCATAGTTCTTGAGAGCAGTACTTCTGGGGGTTGCTGCTAAGTATGTGCAAATTGATTTCAGAACCAAGACCAGGCAAACGTTGTAAGATCACGCTTATTGAACCTGATTATTTAATTAAGCTGTATATAAAGTAAATCAGAAAGAACACCTAAAGGCATTGCAATCAGGTTAGCACAGATTTATGGCAAACATGCATTTGGTGTTTTCCTTTTGTCTGGAGGAGCAAAAGGCAGAGCTATGGTGTACTCCTCTAAGCTGATTTAAAACTTCAATATCTCCCCTTTGCTGTTTAAATCTTGCCTGTCTTCATGGCTGTGTAAGTTTACTTATTAGATCTGTGGGCTACTGGTTTTCCTTGCCATCACTGCTATTTTTATTTTAAATCTTTCAAGGGTTGTGTAAAAAGGGGTAATTTTAAAAATTATTTTCTGTTATTTCAGTGTCACTTGAATTTATTGCCAGAATCAACAAAACTGCTATGATTCAAGCATGTTTCATTATCTGTGAATATTAAACATTCTTGGCATATGGAGCAAGCAGTCAGATAACATACGTACATAACTTATTTGTCTACTGTTGAAAGTCTTGACCTTGTCTGGAATTTCTTGTCAGTACCCTTTTTTTCTCAGTGTGACATGTTAGATTAACCCTGCCTGTCAGTTTTTCTCTGTTCACCTAATAAAGGGTGAATCAGTGTCTTTGAATCAGAACATATGTATACATTTCCCCCCTAATACTAGGATGAATGTGCTATGGTAAACAACAAAGGCACACAAGTGCATCTGTTATTTATTTTTCAAGTTTGAAAACTTGAACCACTGCTTAGTTATTCATAGATAAATAAAACAGTTAAAAATATATAAGAAGGGGAAAATATGTAAAAACTCTTTGGCAAAAATTTCAAGAAGACCACAACCAAACTCCTTGTCCTTTGGCAACAGCATACCCTAGGGCTGAACAGAAAGGCATCCATTTCAGAGTTGAGCAATGTTAACAGTTTTGTGAAATGACTGGCCTGTGTTCAGGCCCTGAGCATGTTTCTTGCAAGTAAAATTGCTGTTCCAAATATCTTATGTCTCATGATGTTTTCCCTGAGCTTACTCATGCCCTTTTTCTGAGGTTGGGTATGGGTTTTGTCCTATCAAATACACTCACGTCTGAATTCCACCTTCTTGCTTGCTTTGTACCAGTTTAATTCTGCTGAATTCCAGGCTAATAACTAGGGATGATTTAGCTCAGGAGGGGAATCAGGCTTATGGAAAGAACCTGGAAACTTTAAGTTTTAATATCACAATTAATTCTTTTGCATTAGTGGAAGTCCAGTGTTGTGTATAAGGAATGAGATGCAGATACACATTTGCTTACTCGTTTACCTTGTAAAATGTCAGTCATTAAATATGGGAATAGCCTTCTGCTTCTTATATGCAGCAGTGCAGCAGGAAGATTGTACCTAATGTTTTCTTGGAAGCAATAGCTAGTTTTCCTTCTGTTTTTCAGTCTCATTCTTCCAAGAGACTTCTATCACTTGCATATACTTAACAACATGCTAATATCCCCTTCTTTTGCTTGGTCCTCAACTGACATGTCCAGCTCCTTGTTTGGAAATTGTATTTCATTTCCCTCTCTCAGATTAACATTTTGTGCAGGATACAGGGCTCTGAAAAAAAATGAAAGATCTTGCCTTTGATGCATGTTGATAGGTTTAGGTTAAATCTAAGAAGAGGCCACTGGCTTTCAGTCCACCTGTGAAGTTCACGTTACAAGTTGTATGGCCTAAACTTACACTATTTGCTAACAAACCCCAAGAATTTCTGAAAGATCCCAAAGGCTTGTTAAAAATTACCATATTCTTAAAGTAGCTGCAGATAAGGAGAAATTATGTTGCAAGTATACCCTGAAGCTGGGAGACAGAGCTGATGGCAGAACAGGAATGTGCTGAAGCAGCAGGTGTATTATTTCTCCTAGGAACTCCAGCTACCCGCGACTGACCTGGCTTCTTGGCAAGAAGTTTTTCATTGGGTTATCCTCTGTGTTTCAAGGGAAATATGTGGCAATTGTCCCCTATGCACTGGTACTTGTTAGAGTGACAAGCCAAGCCCAAGTATTCTCATAAATACCTACATATGCAGGGAAAGTCAGAGAGGATGATCCCTGTGTACATAATAAATTCAACACACTATTCCCATACAGCCCTATTAAATATCCTGCCATTTTTTTAGGATGTAGTATGTGTGGAGTGTTCATGGTCTGTTTTACTCTGAAATGTCCTTCCTGACACTTTTTCTTCAGAGTAGTGTGATCTTACATCATTAAAAACCATTGCTACTTTGTGGGTTTGGCCCTGCTCTGTAAGACAAAAGTCAGACAGAGTCAAATATTCAGAATCCACTAAAGTCATCCTGTGGTAATTTCTTCCTTGTTGCAGATGGAACATTTTTAAAGCATGAAGTAATGATGTGCATACTTTCTCTGATGGTTATATCTTTCCTCTGAGAAGCTTAGTGGTTTGTGCTGACAGCAAAAAGTTGGCAGGGTAACCCATGGTGAAGGCAGTCCTATTTAAATTTCGCTTAAGCATCTTCATAGGCTCTTCAAGGGGACAGCAACTTCCAGTAAATTAACAAAGCTAGAGACTAAAGAGGCTAACTTGTCTCAATGAGTGTGTGGCCTTTTATAGAATCCTAGAATGATCTGGGTTGGAATGGGTACAGTAAGCAGCATGAAGCTTATTCTGCAGTGATAGTAGATTAGTAAATTGTCAGCCTTTGTAGAGGCCTGTTACACAAGATGCCATTTACAGTCTGGGTAGTACAAATGTTCTGGCTTATATCTCTTCATGTTTATGCAAGTTGCACGTACATGCTCTCATGTTGAATACAGTAGGAGAATTCACGTGTGTGTGTGTGTGTGTGTGTGTGTATGTGTGTGAGCAAGTAGTGATTTTCTGTCCCTTAGATTTTGGATGTCCACCTAAAACTTTCTGAAAGATGATGATTTTAAGTGCCACATGTTAGGTGCCCGAGTGAGGCACCTGACAAGAATGTGTTGTTATTGAGAAATGTTGATGACTATTCTGACATCAACAGAACGTTCAAGAATGTGGATGAGATCTAAGTGCATGCTGTCCTGGCTTTAATCACTCTGATATTCCACAGTGAGTATCAGAATGATTTTTTTTTTTTTTTAACTTTTATTTAGCTTGGGATTGAGCAGTTTGACAAAAATGCCTTTGAACTTGAGATAAAAATTAGAAAAAAACAACACACATGATGTGTTTGTTGATGTTAGGTATTTTGCAGTCTATGACAAGACTGCTAGGAAATGGTAACATCCTTATGCATGTACAGCCTGGTATAAAGAAACCATTGTAAATAATACCTTGCGTGGGACAATTTTACTTTTGTTTTTGGTGTTGGTTTACCTCACGTGAAAGTTGAAGATACTCAAGATAGTGAAAGAATGCTTCATTCTAATAATAACAAAGACAAATAATAAATATATCAAGTTATCAATTTTTTGTGAAAATGTTGGGATTTCCATCAGAAAATTACCCCCTTACAAACTTTTCAGTTTAGAATTGATACTCTGAAAATGTAATTTCTTTGCAAAGAATACTTTTTTTTAATTAGAAAAGTTTTCCAGTAGTTTAATGCTAGGATTAGTAGCTAGTAGTATCTACTTTTGTGTTACTAAAAGTTTATGCTGTTACCCCAGAAAAACTCAGGATATGTGTAGTAGTCTAGACTGCATGTGACAACATAGACTATTGAATATAAAGAAGAAAAATTAAAAAATAATTTAAGGTCTTTGAAATTATTTTTATGCTATTTTTTTTTCTCAGTGTAAAGCTGTTCAATGAGATCTGCTAGGTCAGCCACTCATTTGTGACTGCAGCACATTTAGGCCTCAGGACCAGACTCAGAGCAACTTAGAAAAGAGTGTAATATGGACATCAGGTGATGAGGATGCCATGCAGTTAGCCTGGGTTTGGCCTACTTTATGTGTTAAGGTACACTTTGTCTACCTTTGGCTGGGTATAGATTTTAGGTATACTTCCCATACACTTTTCTGTGTTGCCAGCACCAGGCTGCAAATTATTTTATTCAGGATTTAAAATGAGTAACTAGCTTCTGGAAAACAGAATGAAACAACCTTCAGCAGAGACAACTGCAACACAGCTCCTTGGAAGTCCCTCCTTGAGAAGCTGTTCCTGCTTGGTACCTCTCTTAGGGCAGGTTTTTATTTCCCAATCTGCAGTCTTAAAGTGGAATTTAATAAAGCCTCCCTTCTGTCCCTGTTCCCCCCACCCCAGTTTTATTGTTTGTTTGTGTTAGGAGTTGAATGTTGACATTTCTCTGTGGCTTCTGTAAAGTCCTTGCACTGAGTACAAAGGAAATGCACATCTTTTTCCACATCCTATTCACTCCTCAAAAAATAAATCCTTTCTGCTGTTTCTGTGAGACATTGGATCCCAGGTCCTGGGAAGATCGCTCTGGGGGATAGTCCTCTTCTGTTTATAGGCTGCTGAGACCACACGAAAATTTCCAAAAAACTCTGGTTTGCCATGTACCCTGAAACTCTTAAGTCTGACAAAGAGCCTAGCTTCCTATTCCATTTCAAAGACTTGTACAGTTCTTGCATCATAAGCATTTGCTCATGCAAAGCCCCTAAACTTTGCCAGAAATTCTCTTTCCTGTGTACCAAATTATGAAGTTGGTCACAAGGAGAAAAACAGGTGGCTGAGGCAGCATCATGTTTGAACAAGAGGCTTACAATGAGGCCAAATCCTGATTTGTACGTCACAGCTGCAGTTCAGTCTCAGCATGATGCTGAGGAGAATTTTGGAGCTTTATGTTAAGATTTTATTTACCTGATTGTTTTCCTGCAGCTGAATATTTCATTGAAAACAGTTTATTGAAAAGTTGGCCAGTTTTTTTCTGACTGGTTGACTGAATCTTTCTAAGTTCAGAGTTGGTCCTCTAGAGGCGCCTTTCTCTGTTTCAGCTAAAACGTTTTGAAAAGGCCAACCTTCAGTTAAAAAAAAGATAATCATTTAGAGGAGAAAGGACCGATTTCGTGTTGCTTCATACTACATAATTCCTTTTAGTTTTGTGAGATATTTCTGCTTTGGTTTGTTCTTACACCACATTTTTACAGGATGTAAAGCAGGACTATTTGGATAGTATGCCAAAAGCTGGTATAGTGCAGAAGCTCCTATTGTCCTTCCTGTATCTCTTGTATGAATCTGGTGACATCTGTCCAAGTGTCTGGTAATTTAAATTCTCAGGAAGAAAGAGCAAGTACTGAAGAAGAGAAGTACTGAATACATCTTGACTTTTTGCTACTCTTAATTAACATAAACCTTCGAAGTTGATATGGATCTAATTTCCATGTGAAGAAAGATCAAAGAAAATGGATGTCCATGAGCTTTGTGAGTCTCTTACCTACAATAAATAATGAAAACTCATTTCAGGTGATCTGGACAAATGATGAATATCATAATCTTAATTTTCAGTTTATGCCAATGAGACTGTAAACTGTAGGTGTATCTCTTAGAAATGTAAGGACATGTTATGTAAAGACATGTTATGGATATGTACTTCAAATAACAGATTACTAAGGACTTGGGGGTCAGAAAAGGTACATTTTTCCAAGAGACACAGACATCACTTATCTGGAAAATAATGTTTAAAGTCTAAATAGATCTTTGGGTTTTGCTTCTTTTTTGCAATACTTAAGTATTTCGTGCCTAATCAGACTCAGAGCATGCAGCAATTTCATATCTTTAACAACTCTTTTCCTCCCTCCACCCTTTCAAGGGTTTTTTATGAGAATAAGGTACAAGTTTTCATCCCGTTAGAGGGTGTGAGGATGTCAGCAGCAGGATGTGTAAGAATGTTAGTTGGTGGTTTCTGGGAAAATCTCTCTCTCTCTCACTCTTACAGGTTTTAAGGATAGCAGCAGGAGTAATTTGCTGATACTTTTTTGGCATACATTTTATTAAATTCTGGTAAATTTTCTTCAGTGAATATTCATAAGCTGCAAAAATTGAGAAAGGTTTTCTAGAACAAGGTTATCTTGACTGAAACTCATTTTAACAGAGCTTGGTCCCTTTCACTTGCTTCAGTCATCTACTTTGCTGGACAAATGAAAACACTAATGATCGAAAAAGTTTAATTTTTTTTTTTATTGCCACTGAAGGTAAAAGAGTGTCTAGATTGAGCATTTAGAGGAAGATGTCATTTATCTCATTAGGTCTGATATAAGCAGGGAAACAGCTGAATTGGCCAAAACGTCAAATAAATACAGTTATGAAAAAGGTTATACAAAGGGTAACACTGTTGACTTAAAATGCTACATGGTGATTTTATGTATTTTGCTGGGGTTTTCCTCCTCTATCTCTATCTTCAGACATGTAGAGCTAGGTTAGAAATGTTCATATCCTATCTAGTCAAAGCGTTTGCAAAACATGGTTTGTCTGGCTTACTTCCCATATTTTCTTTGGGTTTATTTGACTCCCAAAGTGGTTATTTTTTTCCTTTGGCAGTTGATGGTAGGCCAGACATATAGCTCACACATAGGTGTATTTTTATGGACAGGCTAATCCCACCTTCTCGTATAATTTAGCTTAATTCACAGGGATAATTGTGATTTATAATTGTGCATGCAGGTTGGCCAGGACAAAGGAAGCTGTTCTTTCCACAGAAACCACAGCCCATGTGTTGTTCCTCAAGAGAATGAAAATATTTTCCACACAATATTTGCTTTTTTCACGAAGTCCGGCAGAAAAGTATTGGTAAGAAATGGCACCACTTATGACACACTTGAACACACAGCATAGTCTACAAATGATTTTGCACTGCTTGGCAGGAAGATCTGAAGCAGATTGTTCATTGCAGAGCAACACTTTGGTGAATACATAACACAGTTGATCACCAGAACTTTCCTGTTGTGTCAAAGGCACGTGGGGGCAGTGGGGCACTGCACTGTACTTGGTGCCTGAGCCACGCAGAGGGCTGATGTGCAGCAGTGACCCTGCTCCTTCCAGGGTGCTTGCCTGCCTCAGCACCTCTATAGAGGGCTGAATTTTATCAACTGGCTTGCTTTCATTCAGGTCTCTGTATCCAGAGGTCTTCAGGTCTTAAAAGTTTCTGATATTTCAGTGTAAGAGTGCTGTACTCCAGCAGTTTACTCTATACCTTAGTTTTCTGGTGTATTTGCTGTCACACAATTTATCATTGAATTTTCACCCCCTTCACCTAACAGCGTTTTCCATATTTCCTATAGGACTGTGAAGCACCACGCAGGTCCTGCTTAATTATGCACTGCAACTTAAGCTCACTACCCAAAGCAGAGTCGTGTGATATAAGTATCTACATGCTGCTGAATACTGAGATACTCAAGAAGGTACGTGCTTCCCTTGTAGGTTGTCCTAAGGACCAAGTTAAGTGTGCTTATGTGTGCCAGTGAACTCAAAACTTGAATTTCTTTCTCTCTCTACTAGTGTGTTATAAAAAAAATTGTGGTATCAAGGAAAACAGATATATTTATCAACAGCGTGTACGATGGAGGTGTTAATCCTAGTTCTTACCCATTACACATTAAGACAGGAATAGACTAAGTTCAGAAATTTATGTATTGAGAAATAACAAATGAGTCCCCTAATGGTTGGGGTGTGGTGTTAAGGCTAGAGAGTTCTGAAAGTTGAATTAATTTCTGAAAGTTTTCATTCTGAAAAACGAAAAGCAGAGTAAGTGAATATAAACTGTGACCAGCTATGTATCATTCTTTCTGTGTAAACAGAGAGATGGTAGTTTTTGGTCATTTTTATTTCAAATTACTATTATTCAAAGAAGATGGATCATGAACATATGAATGCTGAGCTTGATGTTTGTGACACGGAACAAATGGTTTCAAGTTAATTTCTGTCTTCTCTGAAGACACTGAATGAGACAACAAATCTTAAATTTTAAGTGATTTACTGCATTTTGACCTGTTTTCCTTTACTTACAAAAATGCTGACTCTCTAATTGTGGCAAGGTGCTCTAAGATTATGAGGGTTTAAGATAACCAGAAGAGAAGGCTGATAACATGAGCCTACTAAAATAAACATGTCTTTGATAAATGCTAGATTAAATGCATCAGAGAGAGCTCTAATTAGAAAACAGTTGCTAAAGTAATTGATAGCCTTGAGCTTTTCCAATTGAAACCAATGGGTCTCTTAATGATGGTTCATATTTGAAAATAGGAAATATGGGCAGGGCCAGAAATTTCAGGTATTTGTTACATGCTTATGGAAATGCTGAAATATGTAAAGAAGTAACTGAGTACACACAAAATGTGCTTCTGGAAAATTCAGATTTGGGAATAGCCAGGATTCACCCCATCTACTGGGTGCCTTGCAAGATTGCTACTAGCAACGGTCCTTTAAAAGATACACAGTGTTTACACGTGTTTGGGCCAGTATCACCAATGTGTGCCATTTGCTACTTACCACCTGCTCTTCCCAAGGTGAACTGTGACTAACCTCTAAGCTGAAATGGCTTCTTACTGAAATGTGCCTGTCCAAATGCACCATACATTTCATGGCAGAAATATATATATCAGTAAGATGAGATGTACAGTAAATATTTGGGATATCTGCCATGCACAGATTCTAATAATTAAGAAGTTTTCCCCTGGGGTTATATTGGAGTTTATCCCAGATTTTGTGTATCATTTTTCTTTTCACTTGAAAAACAATTCAGAAGTTTTTTTCATGGTTAATATTGAACCTGCCTGTGTTATTGGCAATATTCTGTCTTACTTTTTTGATAGATGTGGGAAACATGAACAAACCTAATACAAAGTATGTGTTTAAAGTCCAACATACCTGATTTTGTTTTATTCTGAAATGTTATGCTCAGTTATATCTGTCTGGTATGAGCAAAAGGAATATTTTTTCAAAGCGGTGTTTTAACCAGGCTAATATTTAACTGTCAGCCTAACTTCTACTAAGCATTTTCTAGATGTTTTTATTACAATGGCAAATTTTGATGATTTGGTTTTGGTATTTTTTTGTTGGGGGGTTGGTGGTTTTGTTTTTGTTATTTTGCACCCTTAAATCCAGTTCTTCCTCTTTTTACTTCTCAGGACAGTTCCTCAGTCATCCAGTTTGTCACAAGGGCAAGACTGAGGGTGGACCATGACCTCAGAGTTGTGGAGGTGCCCAGTGGGAGCCCAGAAGAAAAACCAGTAAGTAAATAAACCTGAAGAGAAAGGTTTCCTGATCCGAGTGGGCTGGAGATCACTGAGAGCTCTATCCAAACTGGAATTTGTGGCTAGGCTTGGGCTGGGCCAGCCAAGGCTATGTTTGGCTAGACCTACAGTGCTGTGAACTGTGCTTCTTGGTTTTGCTCTCTGAGATAACTGTGTCATCAGAGTGATTGATGTTATGTGGAACTGGAGAGATCTGTGTTGTGCAAGCTAAAAGTTTAATACCCTCGAGGTATTCATGCAACAATTAGTTTTAGCTTCCTGCTTTAGGGTTAATCTAATTCAGATTTTCCTTGAAATTCAACTTAATTTTTGCCTAGTGAAATTTTAAAATTTCATTTCTTATTCCTCTCTCACATGAGGATCAGAGGTAATCTAGACTACTTTCTATTTTTCTTCTTGCTGTGTGTTTTCAGAACATGATCCCTCCTCTCAGTTATTTCTCTCCCTAGTGGATGTCATCTCCACCAGCCTATACAACCACTTTCTTATTGCCTCCATTTTAAGTGAGTGACATTGAGGTCTCGGTATGAGAGCACTGAGTTCAACACACTTTTGGAAGACACTGACGCCCCAAATTAAAGCACTCATCTCAGAGATACTGGACTTAAAATCCCACAGGCAAATCAGGCCTACATCTCATTGCTACTTTAAGTCTGAAAGTGGAGACACCACTATTATACCCATCTTCTCCACTGTCGTGTTTAGGAAACTTCCCAGTCTGACCATTCACAAGACTCTCTGACAGTCACACTCCCAGCACCAGAGACTTTCCCTGCTGGTACCGAAGCCCTTTCACAGTGGGCAACTCTAGCTGAGCCAACGGGTGCCTCGTTTGACTCCCTACAAACCCCACTCACACACAGTCAGACGAGGTTTCCTTACTGGTTTGACCCCAGATTTTCCATAGCAGAGTCTCAGATGTCTAATTACGTAAAGCAGTTAATTCATGGTGTGGTAACAGAGAAACAGTCTGATCTGGGCGCCTCCAAGGAGGACCCCCAACCAAGGAAACTCTGGGTTTTTATCTGCTCACAGTCCAAGCTGCATGCAGGACACCCTCTTCCTCCAGAGTCCTTTACTCCTGCTGTGTCTCCCAGTGTCCATCCACTTGACTGGCTCTACTGATCTTCCTGCCTTTTGTTATCCCATAGGTTGGCAGTTCACTGCTATATCTCTCAGTGTCCATTCACCTGGCTGGGACCACCTATCTTCCTACTCTTCATTAACCATGCTCTTGTCTCAGGCTCCCATCCACTCAGTCCTCATGTCAACCAGCATCTCAATCTGCAGCTTGCAAACTGAGCTACCTGCACCAGATGTATTTCTCAACAATCATGTCTGTAACCCTAGTTTTAACTTTGATTTTATTAGACCTGTCAGAAAAAGGAATTATTTTATATGACAGGACCTCATTTTTCCCCTTCTGTTTTATTTTTCTTTGTCAGGTTTCTGGACCGTTCTAAAGTGCATTAAAGAATAGGCTTGGCAGCTGAAATGAAAAACATAGCTAATCTTTGCTGGGAATGTGCCTTATAAGTGACCTACAGCCCTTATTGTTGATACATTGCTTGATCTCTAGTTCTGCAGGTTGCACAGAGCAAATCTTGCAATTGTATGGCAGAATTTCATTAATGACTGAATAAAATCTGACTGTGACACCCATGCCCCAACTGAAATAGAAACTAGGATCTCTATGCCAAATATTTTCTTCTGTAAAGGTTTTTAGAATCTCTCAGAATGATAGGCACAATGTAAAATGCATGGAATTACTGTTATTTAATATTCAATATTTAGAAATACTTTTATCTAGGAATGCGAGCTCTGTCATATTTCATGGTTATCTAATGCTTGAAGAAAAAAAAAAGAAAACAAAGAAAAGGAAATTGTCCTTTGCCTGTTCCCAGAAAGCCTTTCAGCAAGTCTTGAGTTGCATCAATTATGAAGTGCACTGTGTGTGCTGGGAAGCTATATTAATCTTAAAGCAAAAGATTGCTTCTAGGTCCTGGGAAGCCCTAAGTGTAAATGAGCATGCTTGACATATTGTAGCCATGTAACATCAATTTGTAGTTTCAAGCCTTTTCTCATCTGAGTGCCATTTGCTCTCTCCTTTATGCTATTTCCACATGTCTATTGGCTTTGCCACTGCTGTATGTTTTTCAGAGGGTCACGTTCAGGCAAAAATTTGAGAGGTGGTTTTGGCTCAGGGTATTCATTTTCCCCTGTTCTCTTCTTGTGGAATGCAGAAGGGAATAGTACATGTTGCAAGCCACAACTATTCAGCTGGAAATACAGAAAGGAGGAAGAAAATGTCTTTGTTCGTACTCCTCCCTTCCTGTTTAAAGGTCATCCCATACTCTTCCTTGACCCTGGACTGCTACCACATTCATTTGGATAGCAGTTCCTTCTGAACAGTTCTGCATGAACTTCCTATGAGTTTGTGTTCTTGAACAATAAACAAAACATTTTCTTAGACACTTTATCATGGTAAAGTAGAAAAGGCTGTTTTGCTCTCTAAGGCTAAATGTAGACTTATTAGCGGATTTAAATGGTTCTTTAAAAACAGTGTTCATTAATTCACTGGGAACTTTTGTAATATACTATACAGTATCAGTGTGCAAACTCTCTGCAAAGAAGACTAATGGAAAAGGAAGACAAACGGAAAAGGAAGAGTGATATTTGGGATGCTACTATAAGAAGTACCACTGGACAACTCATATAAACACCAGCTTTGTCAGAAACTCCAGCAGACAATTCATAAGGGAGATGCAAAAGCATATGTAAAGATCTCTAAGTTGGGTAACAGGCTGTCTGTGAAATGAACCCATTTTTTCCAAAAAAGGGTGCATTTATGCAATTCTCAGGACATAATGTCTCCAGATTTGGATATGATTTTATGTGATTTGGAATCGTATTTTCTGTCTCTGGTTACAACAGGCTGTTTGAACTCTTATTTTGGACAAATCACGTGAAGAAGGTGAGCAAAGTTTGGGTTTGGCTTTGTGATTCACAGTGGTATTAACACAAGTATATATTGGCTGAAACTGATGGTGTGTTATTTTCAGAAGGCATACTTAATTTTCTTCAGCATATGGGTTTCCATGAAGGTTTGGCTCCCTTCTTCTCTGCATGTGAGGTGAAACCAACATTAAGCTCCATGAGACCACAGCAGTCAAATACACCGAGTGTGCTCACCATTCTGTGCTCACTGCTTGTGTGCAGGAGGAGGATGAGTGCTCTCAAAGAGCAAAAGGACTTCCTGTAGAAGTGTGGAAGGAAGAATTGGCTGGATTTTACTACAGCAAAACCATCTGAATGCCTCTGATTCTTCCTGTCTTGAAAGTGAGGGCATGCAAAGCTGAATGCATGAAAACTCCAGATAAAACGCATGAAGCATCTGCAAAATAGTGCCCTGTAAAGCTTAAGGCTGCTGTATAACTGGTGCTGTCAGCTAAGTACAGGTATGCTCCATCAGGCCTTTGAACATTTCCTACCATCTGGGTAGAATTCACTTTTCTCTCATTTTCAGCACAGTCACCCTAGGATTAGTGCAACACAGGCAAGTGGTTCTCCTCCATGGATTTTTTTTTTTTCCCTCAGGATTTAGATAGGTTTATGTTTGCAATGATAAACAAATATATATTTTGGGGAAGAACAATAGCAAAAAGAAAAACTCAGAAAAATTAAGCTTATGCTTGTGAAGACCTGCAAGGTATCTTTATATGCTTCTTTATGTGCAAAGAGATTTAAATGCATATTCACGTGCCTAAGCTTTAGCTGCCTGCCTGCAGCATGGAGAACTTTGGCCTGTTCTCCGTGTCTGTTGGAAGGAGCAGCCTGTGGGACTGGACAGTGCTCATGATGTCCCAGTGTTTTTCAAATGCATGTGGAAATACTTCTTCCACTCAGCAATCCACCGCCAACCACTCTCGTTTTTTAGAAGCACTCAACATTTTCAGGCACCAGCTCTCCAGTTTATCTTTCTGATGCCTGGCTGTAGCTTTCTCCAGCAGCTCAGCAGCCTCGCACCAGTGGGTTACTCACTGCTTTGTTGTTTTCACCATGTTTTGGGTTTTCATTTTGTTGCTTTCCCTTTCCATCTGCTATTGTAAAATTCCTTTTACAGATTTACTTGTCTTTACAGTGCAGTCTGGCAGGTAGAAGCACACACTTGGGTAAAGGAACAGAACAATACACAATAACGATAAAATACAGTTAATTTCCCAGGGATAGAGACAAGCATGTTGCAAGGACACCTCAGGTTTGTATTTTTAAAGAACTTGCAATGCTTTTCTTAGTGTATCTAAATAAATAAAATATAAAAGGGATGCATATACCTATATTTACAGATGTATAGGAGAATGGTGTCTTTACTGCTGAAGTCCCCTCAAGCATAACAACACTTAAATGGAAAAGCCAGCCAGCAGTGCAGTGGGGTAGGAAAAACCAGGAATATTTTGGGTGATAATACAGAAATAAAATACCATTTTAACTTGTTCATCAGTGACTTGGATGAATGGACAGATACCTCCTCAGCAAGTTCACTGCCAACACAAAGCTGGGAGAAGTAACCAATACCCCAGAGGGTTGTACAACCCTTCAAAAAACCTGAACGAATTGGAGAGATTGGCAGAGAAGAACTGTCTGAAGTTCAAAAACGATAAATGCAGGGTCCTGCACCTGGGGAGGAATAACCCTATGCACCAGAACAGTCTGAGAACTGACCTGCTGGAATACAGCTCTGCTTGGGAGGACCTGGGGATCCTGGTGGACAACAAGCTGTCCATGACCCAGCACTGTTCCCTTGTGGCCAATGGTATCTCAGGGGGCATTAATCTTCCTAATTGTCAGATCCTGAGGGAGATGATCCTGCTACTAATTGCCAGATAGAGGGAGTTGATCCTGGCCATCTACTCAACCCAGGTGGGGCCACATTTGGTGTAGTGTCTACTTCTGGGCTCCACAGTACAACAGAGACATGGAGCTCCTGGGGAAGCTGCAGTGAAGGGCAGTGAAGATGACTAAGGCACTGGAGCATCTCTCTTATGAGTACAGGCTGAGGGAACAGGACCTGTTTAGTCTCAAGAAGAGATAACTGAAAGAGGACCTCATCAATGTCTATAAGTATCTGAAGAGAGAGTGTCAAGAGAATGGACCAGGTTCTGCTTGGTGGTGCTGAGCAATGGGACAGGAGGCAACGGGCAGAAACTGATGCACAGCAAGTTCCACCTGAATCTGAGGAGGAAGTTCCTTACCATACAGGTGACTGAGCACTGGAACAGATTGTCCAGAGAGGTTGTGGAGTGTCCCTCACTGGAGATATTCAAGTCCCACCTGGATGTAAGTGTGTACAGTGTGGGCTGGAATGACCCCGCTTGAGCAGGGAGGTTGGACCAGGTGACCCACTTTGGTCCCTTCCAACCTTACCCATTCTGTGATTCTGTGAAATGCCTGATAACATCTCACTGATAGAAAACAGCAGTGTGTGTAAATCAGCTATGTTCAGATTTCTTCTCCAGAAAAGCTGTGGTCTTAATCAGCATTAACCTGTGAAACTGAGATGAAGGATCTCTGACTACTTCTTTATGGGAACACCTTGACAAAATATAGCCCTTCTCACCCACTTTCTCTCATCCATGACTGTAATTTTTGTGGCTGTTTGCTGAGGATGCTTAGAGAAAGAGAGAATTTTTCATTAGTGGGATCTTGAGAGGCTGTCCTGTCCCATCTACCACTCAAAGCAGGGCTGTTGCCTGTACTCACTCAGGATCCCCATGGCTTCCTCTGAGGCTTGGAAACCAGGAGGGTTGGAGAACCGAGGGCCTCTTTGGCCCCTGTATCAGTGCTGCCATCTCCTTCCTTTTGCAGCCCTTTCCTGAATGCACACCTTCAACATGCAGATGAGTTGCATGGTATTGTGTTCAGAAATGAAACTGTTTGAACAGGGTCAGCAGTGAGTGAATGTATTTCACGGGTCTTTCACTGGCCTCTTAAAGATGAGTGTCTTGGGACTGCGTAATTGTATGTGACTATAACTCCTAGATTTTCACTCACTTTTAGCAAACAATTTTTCTTTTAAGACTAATTTAACAATTCATGTCAACAAAATGGTTTTGACATTTTTAAGCAAAGATGATGAAAGTGGTTTATGAAGGAGGAAGAAAAGCTAACTACTTCGTCTTGCAAAACAAAGCCAGACAAAGTAAATATATTACATCTAAAAAGTCACTGCTTCCTCTCTGCGTTTGCTGGATATCAAATTGCAAAATTTAACATAGAAATAGCCCTCACTGAGGAGAGCTGTTCTTGAGTTTTGCACTAAGGCACTGGTTTTGATTGAAATAAGAGACTGAAAATTCACATAGGGTATAGGAATAGTATAATTTGCTTACATTTTCTTCTGAAGACAGATGGTGAAGGAAGGATCTCTGTTGGCTGTATTTCTCTGCCGTACATACTAGAGAAAAAGAGAGAAGAGCTAGCTATCTGCATTCCCAGAAGAACCCATGACTGCACATGCCCTTGCCTTGTTCACACAATGCGTCTTGTTCACACAATGCGTCTTGTGAAGCACAGCAGGAATGATTTAATGAGGATGTATGAGTTGTCTGAATTCTTTTGTGAAAAAAAAGTTAGCCAGCTCATCACAAGCGTTTCATGTGAAGCCTCAGGGTGTTTGGCAGGGCCGAAATGTGGTGAGTAAGACAAACTGTGCAAGATGTCATGGCAATCCCTGCCAATCCAAAGGATGGAGTTCTTCATGCAAAACTTTGTGCCCCTTGGTGGCCCAGCACCAAAACAAGCTCAGTGTTTGGGGCTGGGGACTGACAGGGTAGGTCTTATTTTGGAGTGGAAGCTGATGTTCTTTGGATCTAACACATGGCTACTCAAAGTCCACTTGAAAGCTTTAAATCCCTTGTGAAAAATAGATGGAAAACACTAAATGGATTCCATATTTGTTTGACAGATGAAATATGATCAGGGAGGCCACCGTGCAATGTGTCTCATAAGATGAGTACAAGAGAAAACAGTACAACTTCCAGTCATAAAAAGATCTTTTTCTAATTGCTTTGTAGGTGGTCTTTGAGGCTTTGCACAATCTGGAGCCTCGTGGATATGTTGTCGGATGGATCATTGCCATCAGTTTGCTGGTGGGAATTCTCATCTTCCTATTGCTTGCTGTGCTCTTATGGAAGGTAAGGTAACAGATGCAACATAAGCACCAAAGCTAGTCCCAGGAAAAAAAGCTCAAATTTATCCTTGTATTTTTAACATCTATTTGCTTTAGGAACTGAATAATTAGTCAATAAAAACAGTTTCATATACAAGCTTTCATGAGGGACAGGGAAGAACTCATGATGTAGAGAAGAATTGAAACAGTGGGGCATTTTAGGGCCTGGTTATTAAAAGTTGAAACCTCTGATACCGTTTCAGGACAACAGAGTGTCCTTCTTAGAAATCTGCTGTTATATTGCACTTAGGTACTTTGCATTTCTGTGGTTTTCTGATGACTGAGGCTCACTGATTTCAGCAGGATGTCCTGAAAATCATGTCAACTTTGCTTGACCAGCAAAAAAATTGGGTGCATGTCTACAAAAAATCAAATGGTAGCTACTGTTTTCAAGAGGTAGATGCCCTGGGGAGAGGAGTTTCCAGCAATAAATTCTTCACATCCCTCAAAGAGTTCCAGATCATTTAGTTACCGGAGCAAGAAGCACCTGGACCTGTTAAAAGACAGCCTTCCCACTGTCTCTGATAAGATACATTTCTTTTACCCCAGGCACTGTTACAGGGTAAAACCGGGCTGATGCTGATACTTGGCAGCAGCCATCTTCTGTGGTAAATATGAAGAGTAAGGAACTTCAAGTATTTTCATTCCTCAGTCCCCCGTTACCAATCCATAAACTTAAAAGACCACAGTCAAGGTCAGGGACTGTCTTTGAGGGAAGTAAATCTCAAATGCACACATAGGAACACATCCAGCACTATTTTGGTTCCCGTGGCAGACATCCAGCAGTCTGACTCACACTGTTTAGCAGCACGTGTGCTGCTGGCTCTGCTGGCTGGCTGTGCTGGGACTGGAGGTCACTGCCCTAGTGTACTGCAAAAGGACATATCACTGCAGGTTGTCAGGCTGTAAAATGGATTTACAAACCTGGGCCAAAAACTAGCCATGTAATTCTTATTATAAGTTATGTAGTTGTGAGTTATAAATTATATAGTTACATTTTGGATTATGCAGCTACTTCATATAATACATAAATTTTATATGAGTTACGGATTTAAAGCATTTTTATAGTCAATTTTGAAGATTTTTAAGCACATACTGGCCAGGTTAAAATTGGCTACGCTTTCCATTTAGAAAACAATGTTTGACCGCAGTCTAGAAT